>NC_056748.1:617791740-618091740 GCF_019279795.1 Protopterus annectens | reverse complement strand
AAATTGATCATTCTGGTTCATTTCCTTCCAGAGTGAATTCTTGTGCACACTCACTTCTTCAGACTTCCCTGGAGCTTGGGCTTAGTAGCCTGTCCTTTAAATATCATTATGGTTACATTTGAGTACTATACCTCATGACAGCAAATATTTCCTTAAAGGGGTAATAACAGTATTCAAGAGAAATGCTGGTGACATCAGAAACATCTCAAAGTCATATGCAATAAAATCATTAAAATTTACTCTTTGTAAGCGGAAACCACCATGTTACTACAATATATACATACATATTTGTGTGTGTGTGTGTGTGTGTGTGTGTGTGTGTGTATGCATGTGGTGAGATATATTTTCTCAAACATAATACTATGGCGGTTTTCAAGATAAAGTCTAGTGTTACCCCAGTTTAAGAGTAACATTTCTTTCTTTCTTAGAATTGTAGCAACCTCAAAAATGATATTTCAGTTACTAGACCAGTCGTTTTGCCATGAGGAACATAACGGGCTTGCCTTGCATAAAATGTATTATTTACCATTTTTTTTCCTCTACTACTGCTCCTTTCAATGAACTGCATATTTGAAAAAGAAGTGTGGCAGTTTATGTGCTGGTTTGCTCTGATAGAATTACTGAGCCACCTTTCAGTAGATTTTGTAAAGCAAACCCTAAATCTCAAGTTTGAGCTTCAGACAAACAAAACAAATAAATGAAGAGCTAAATAAATGTGTGCATTTCTGCTAAACATACAGTGGTTCCTTATTTTGTGAAGGCATAGGCACAGTACTAATATCACAGACTAAATTATTTTGCTAAACATAACACTGGCAATTTCCAATGTTGTGCTGTAACAGTTTGATTCTGTTTTTAGAGAACAACTTACGAACTGCAGTGAATCGTCCTGACTTGTATAAGGACAAGTTTTCCTAATCTCAGAAGTCAACTCTTAAGTTACAAAATAAATAATTATATAAAACATTTTTACCTGAATTTGAAACATGAAAGCCATTACGTTCATATACAGTGCTGTGAAAATCACAATGTTACGTTATATGTCAAATATTAAGGTTTTATTACATTCCAGTGCTACATTTGCAAAATTAAAATTGCATTTATTAAAGGACAAGTATGTCAGACACTGACTTTAATGTTATTTATTTATGGTGCTCAGTATATATATATATATATATATATATATATATATATATATATATATATATATATATATATATATTAAAGAGTAATCATATCTGAAGCCGGCTGTAATATTATTTATTTATAGTGCTTAGTTTTCTTTCAGGCATCTTCCTCTCTGGTTACTAAGTAGTACAGTGATTGGAGTAGCTGACTCTTGGAAAGACAAGGAGAGAAGGATCATATTTAGTGCCTAATTAGATAACACTGATGCCATAGTGTTTCTGTAAGCAAGTGTCTATGAGTAATCTGCCATCTGTCTGAATGGTAAGAGATATCATGCTTGTCATTTTAATCAGAGTCAACAACTTGCTAGTACACTTTTCAGGGCACAGCAGCAAAATACATGATGTGAACAGTCCTATAATATACCATTTTTAATGATTTTAGGTTAAGTAAGACAACATGTCCTTAACTACATAATACTTTATTTCTTATCATATGTGTTGTTCTGTGACTATGCAGCTTCTTTCTGTAGAATGGGTTAAAATCAGTACACGTAAATCATCTGTGAAATTCCTTGCATAACTGCATGTGGCTGTAGCTTAAACAGATGGGTATAGTTAATGTTACTGTTGACCGATGCAGTGAGGCCAAATGGGCAACCCTGTAGCAGTTTGAAGCAGGGGGCTATGCCATTTGTACTGCTAACTAATATGACTAACTTTGTTGTGATGGGTTACTTATTCAACACTGTTCTAGATTTGAATAGATAAACTTTGACGAGATAGTCATCATTCAGATAAACAATACTCATATGCACACCTACAATTTTAATATTGTATTCACCAGTTCATTAAAAAATCTTTACATATATATTTATATATATATATATATATATATATATATATATATACTAGTGGTGAGGTAAATGGGAAGGGGTGTGGCCAACTAGAAAGTGGAGGTGCTATACTCAAAACCACAAAAACTGGGACTTCAATTAGATATACTACCCTGGGTGCCAAACTGTCATTATGAGAGTCCAATCAAGACAAAATGAAGTGTGGAAGAAAAAAAAAATATTTCAATGCATTGGCTACATGACAGCTTACTTAAAATCTAGATGAAAACAAAAAGGTTGTGAGGCATGAGAAAGTAAATTACTTTTTAAATACATTACTGGAATGCCGGTCAAAATCAAGAATAAAAACATAAGCAGCACTCAACTCAAACCACTTCTCCTTACACTGCAGTTCTAATTGTAATTTATATTCAGCTTTGTAAAAGTGCCAAGTAACATGCTGAAAGTAGCAATCTCTGTGATACCCCCACTTGCAAAAATGTTTCTTATCCAAAAAAGACCTGCTGCCTGATCACAACTATCTATTTGTTTCATGGGGAAAACATGATCAGCAAACAAGAAACAAGCTCAAGATAAATTGCTTAAAGTGATACTGCACTGGTTATGGACCACACATGATAGCTTGACATTCTATTTAGTTTACGGGTAAAGGCTGCAAAGATGACTGCAAGTTTCCAACAAATGTAGTAAGCTTCTAAAATACTGAAATCCTGTCCTTTATTACAAATACTATCATATGCATTTCAGTACCTCAGGCTTATATATTATCTGGTTATGCAAATATTATCTGCATGGCAACAACAAAAAGGCTTTCAATGTTGGTAATTCTTTAATAGTATGCTTATTAAAGCTTACTTACATCTTACAACCTCAGACAAGCTTACCTGATGGTCATTAAAACATTGCTACTTAAATACAGATCAACAGGCACTGCAACAACATACATTTTCTGAATAATAATAAGCATAAATTAGCAGTATAAAAATATGGCAGAAAACCAGAACATTCTGTAAAATCAAGTACAGATGAAAAGCCACTGTAGTACTTGTGTCTGCCTTGGATGGGGGGATGCTCCGCACACTTACACTGCATAACTGCTCCTTGCCTTGCTTGGACACATCCAGAGTCACTACATGGGGGAGTGGGGTGCAACAAGTATGCCACAATTTGAAATTTCTCTGGCTGACAGTGATGGCCCTGACACATTTGTCATACCGCTCAACCTCAAAGCAAGAAATCTGGACAAAGCCATACATAGAAGTGGGACAAAAGCCCAAAAATAAAGAAAACTTTTGAATATCACTCTTATAAACTTAGAAAGATAATAGAATAGTAGGTCTTGAATTAGTATTAATTTTCTGAAGGGTATGAAATCTGTAACTCAAATGTCTGTCATTATTTTCTAATTTCAGTCTTTAATGATTTGCCACTAATTTGGCAGAAAACCACAATTTTATGAAAAATGGGCCAACAATGTGATGCAAAAATATAAAATAGCCACACAATACAGATGGGAACCTGTCAAAGAAGGGACACTTTTTAAATATTAGTACTATTAGGTTGGGGAGGTGACAAAATAAGAGAATCTACATGCATTTCTGAAATAAAAGTAATCTGTAACTCTGATCATTACAATTATTTATTAATTGTAAACCCTCCATGTTTTCCTCCAAAATAGCCATTTTGTGGAGGGATTATTAGGGGTGAGGAATATTATGAGCCAAAATCAGGGACAGTTGAGAGGTTTGGATATACCTAATTCTATAAAGTGATTTATTTGCATATACCTCTCAACCTCTTAATGCAGGAAATCTGGACAAGTCCAAATATATTGGGGAAACATACAAACAGTACTAAAAATTGCTCTTGTATAAACTTAATTAATAGAATAACATGTCTTGCTTTAGCATACATTTTTCTGAAGGGTATGAAGTCTGAACCTCAATGCCTATCATTATTTACTGACTGCATTTCTAAATGATTTGCCAGAAAACCATAAATTTTATGAGGAAAAAACAAAAATAAGCAAAACTCTATTCATTCTGTGAAAATCTGGACAGTTGAGAAGTATAGTTCAGCCAGGGCTGTGAGTTTTCCACCCTTCCCCCCTCACAAAATAATGGCCGAATGGGGCTTCCCCCCCTGCAGCCATTCCAATGTTCCATTACTTATCTATTTCACCCCATTTACCATAAACACTGTACTGTGCATACTCCTTTACTTGTACAATGATTTGGATTTCATTTAAACATTTTATTTTACATTTACAGCACAAACACTAATAGACATCTGCTAAACAAAGCAATTTGGTCTCACAATGAAAATAGACTTAGCATTAAAACTTCTCTGCCCTTGAAACTCACATTCATTGAACAGCATTGAAACCCACATTCAAAGAAATACATCTGGCAGTGGCCAAAAGATTAATTTTGGGCTGCTTTCAAATCATAGGCCCCTTGCACACAAAACATACATGTGTTCTTTGATACATCTTCCTGATTGTATTAAATTATATTCCTTGTATAATACAGTACAGTTTTCAGAGGACGTTTTAAATTTATTGTTTTGAACATTTTTCCAGTGAACAATGAAACAAAATGCATACACCAGTAATGACAAAACTGCCCAATTCAGAACATTATCTTTATAAAAGTCTACTCAAACATCTACAATCTACCAGTCAGTAAATATGCACAATATCTGCAGAAGTAAAAGTCATCTAAATAATTCCACATTAAAGAGATCTGTAACTAATGAAGAGGTTGCTGCTAGCAAACAGCTTTATATTTCATTGTTTCATCTACAAATAAAGTACCTGTTGCCTTTGAGGAATAAATTGCCTATGTTACATTAAAAAAAGATATGCTAATAATATAGCAATAGGGAATGGATGGCAAACTGATAACAGGTTCATAGCTACTAGGTATCTCCACCAAAGAGGACATTCTCAGGACTGCAGCATCTACCTCCTTTAAAAGTACAACACAGTACAGTATCAGCAATGCATCTACATACTGTGGGAGTAGAACTCACAGCCTTCTGCATCAAAAGCAAGTACACTACCTGTTGTGCTATTAACAATGCAAGCAGAATCAGCATAAGCAGCACTAAACTTCTCTTCCCATGAAGCTCTCAGCTCCTTGTAAAATCCACTCAACACTAAACTGTATCTCTCAACTTTGCAGCACAAGAAATCTGGAAAAAGCCAACATTTATTGGGGGGGGGAGGGGACAAAAGCCCAAAAATCAGGGACACATTTTAAACCTTGCTTGTATAATCTTGGAAAGTTGCTAGAATAAAATGCTGTGTTACCACCATGCATTTCACTGCCAAGTCTTGAACTCAGGACCCTGTACAGTACAGTCAAAACAACATACCACTAGGCCAAATTAGCTGTTTCTTGAAAGACAGGAAGACTGAAACTTAAATAGCTATCATTTAGTGAATTCAATTCTCACAATAGCTCTCAACCTCTTAGCGCAAAACACCTGGAAAAAGCCAATAATGGGGGAATGCAGCCCCCAAACATATTCAGTGAATTCAGTTCTCACAATAGCTCTCAACCTCTTAGCACAAAAAAATGGACAAAGCCAATAATGGGGGAATACAGCCCCCAATATAGGGACAACTTTCAAATATTGATCTTATAAACCTAGAAAAATGCTAGAATAAAAGGTTTTGTGCTACCATATACTTTCTGAAGAATATGAAGTCTGAAATTCAAATGCCTGTCATTATTTAATGAATTCAAAATCCATAAAACCACAGATTTTATGAGGAACAGAACAGAACAAAAATATGAGGCAAAAATCTGAATAGTGTTCACAAGTGGTGGTGGGTAGGGAATTCAGGCTCTTGCTACCTGCACCCAAGCTACAGGGTTTGAGCCGGAGTTTTTCTTTAGCTACCAGCTATATTTAACTGGGGCATTTTACACACACATGCACAAATACACACACTACAGTACCTGAGTTTGGAGTCCATCCCAGCTTCATTTCAAATTCCGGCAACAGCTTCAAAGTCTTTACCATGAGAGCAAGCTATCCAGCCTGCAGATGTTGCAGTCAGACCCCCTTCCAGTCTATGCAGTTTTAACCGCATAGACTTCTGGGGATCTGTGTAGTCTCATGCCTTTTTCCTAATCCAGACTGGTTAAGCAGCAGTTTGGATTTCTGCACGCATGTGTGTAGTTCCAGGAATGCCAAGCACGCATGTGCGGAGTTCTGCGCATGCACAAAATTCCAGGACTCACTATTATTTTGTTTTTCTTTTCTTTCTTTTAATTTCATTTTTTTGTTTTCTTTTTACAGCTGGGGGGGGGGGCTGCAGTCCTGCAGTCCAAAAGCATGGGCCACCCCTGATAAGTACTGTGATGTCCACTGCTGCTAGAAGCCATATAGTTTTTCAGTTTTCTCCTGTTTGACTGACTCTTTAAAGTGATTACATGTATTCAGCAGATGCAGGCATTTTCAATTTCAGATTCTCTCTTAGGAAACATAGCTACCTCCCTTTCTAGTTTCAGCAGTAAAAATCACAAACGTAAAGCAGCATCACATTGTTTTACTTCTAAGATAATCTCACTGCCAGTCTACATTAAATTATTTACTGTACACTTTTGTTTTTGGTGCTCAAATCTAATTTTGTATTCATTTATTATTTTGCTTCAAATCAATACCTTAAACAAAGAGCTGAAATGTTATCTTATCTTGTTCTTTATAGCAATCTAGACTACAGTATTTACTACAAACTTTTAACATGTTCAAACCCAGTTAAATTTACATTTATTATTTTTCTATGAACTAACATCATAACCCAGGAGCGGAAACACTGTTATATTCTCTTAGTCTTTATTAATGGTTCTACTTCTAATACTCGACTCTCACTTAACCAACTTTCAAATAACTGAGACAAAAACAATGAAACTTCTGAAACCAGAATGGTGACTGGTTACTAGAGTAAGTAAACACTTGGCCGACATGCCCTGTTCTCCACTGTAGTAAGGTCCTGGAGTAGGTATATTTATTTGGGAGGTAGGGGGCACAGCCCCCCTACATTGGGGCGTATGGGGGTGTAGTACCCACACCTAGATGGTTTTACTTACCTCAGTGTGAGTTTTGTTAATAGTTGGCCATGTATTTACTTACCCTGGTGAAATTTGCTGTTTGGGTGTCTGAAGTTTCGTCATTTTTGTCTCAGTTATTTGAAAGCCAGTTATGTGAGAGTTGATCATTAGAAGCAGATCCTTATTAACACACCTTGCAACTTTGGTTTAAAATAGAAGGTCAGCCAGTTAGCCTACCTTCTGTTTCCAGCCTTATATCACTTGATATCCTCAGGCAATGTGAGAATTGCCTGATGCTCACAATGATAGCATACAACAAGCTCAGACTACCTACAGAAGCTAAAGATATCTATACATTCTTTTACAGTTACATCATCATTACTCAGAGCTTATTCGTACCTACTCTTTTACAGTGGATATTGCAAATTACTGGAAAATAAATTTAGTGCTGTCTTCACTTCAGAGACATCCATTCCATACCCATTTACCCCTGATGGAATAAAGTCACCAACATCATGAAAGAACATGTACTGAACGTACTCACTAAGCAAAGAGCACTTCATTCATGAGGCCTGACAATATACCCAGTTGCCAACTTAATAGCAGTAAACAAGCACTGATGGATCCACTCCACAAAATCTTTAACCAGAGTTTAGCAACTAGCTTTGTTCTACAGGTGTGCCACACAGCTGTTATGATGCCACTCCATAAGGATGGCCCAATCACTGACCCCAGGAATTACAGACCTATCAGTCTAACAAATCTTGTATGCAAAGCCATGGAACATTAGCTAAGGTATCAGAAATTCTGTCAGATTCATCCCCCAGCAGTTTTGCTTTGTCAAAAGTAGATCTTGTCTGCTGAATCTTGTGAACTGCCTTGAGATGACTACTTAGACTATAGACTGTGGATAAGCTGTTCACACAATGTACATTTGACAATGTACTTTGACCTCATCAGGGCATTTTATATCATACCACATATAGCTAAAATAATCAAGGTGAAGGAATTCTAAATTGACCCAAATATAGTTAGGTGGATAGCCAACTGGCTTAGTGACCAATGGAGTTCCTCCAAGATTTGTGCCAGAACGTCTGCTATTCAGTATCATCATCATCATCATCAGCCCCCTTTTTCCCATTTTTTTCTACATGGGGTCGGGGTATCATGTTAACTGTCATCAACTCTCTTGATTCAGTGCCACACTCCTGCTTTCTTCAACACTCATGCCTGACTGTCACAGATCTTCTTTCACACAATCCATCCACCTCTTTGCTGGATGTCCTCATTTCCTCTTACTTTCTTCCTGTCTGTCCCAAATCTTCCTCACCAGATTGTCTTCTGCTTTTCTACACATGTGCCCAAACCACCATAATCTGTTCTCTTTGATCTTTTCTGCAATTGGAGCTACTTTGGCTTCTGCTCTTATGCCCTCATTTCTTCGTCTGTTCCACAGTGTGCATCCTACCACCTTTCTCAGGCACTTCATTTCCATCACCTCTAGCTTCTTCAACTGTTCTGCATTTACTGCTCAGGTTTCTATACAGTATTACTGGTTGCACCACTGTTTTGTACATATTACTATTCAGCTTCTTTGGCATTTTTCTGTCATAGACTACACCTGCTACACTATGACAGTTGGTTGCAGCCCCTCTGATTCTACCTTTGACCTCTTAATTCAGACTACCCTTCTCCTCAACCACCCCTCCAAGATACTTGAAGCTGTTTACCTGTTCCACAATCTTCTCTTCTATTTCTATTCTCAGCTTCTTCTGATTTCCCCAATTTGTTGCCATTACCACCATCTTATCTGTTCTTAGTTTCATCCTATGTGCCGTCAGATTTACATTCCATTCTCCTATCCTTTGCTGAAGTTCTAGCTCAGAGTCTGCCTGGACTGCCACATCATCTGCATACAGCAGCATTATTGATCTGTCCCCTCCAACCTGTTTGCTAATGTAGTCCATCAACAGTATGAACAGTAGTGGGCTCAGAACTGAACCATGGTGTACAACCACACCCACTGGTAACCCCTCTGTGAGGCCGAACACTGTTTGTACTTGAGTCACTGGGTCCTTGTACATAGCCTGCACTAATTCTACCAATATTTCTGGGACTTCAAACCACCACAGTACTGCCCAGATCAGCTTCTTGGGACCTTGTCATATACTTTCTCCAAGTCTAGGAATGCCCAGTTGGACTCTCTCCTCATCTCTAGCTTCTTCTCAAGTTTCTGTCTCAATGCAAACATCGGGTCAATTGTGATGAACCCTGATCTGAATCCAAGCTGCTCATCTCCCATCTTACATTCTACTACTCTCCATATCCATTTATCAGTCAGCCTCGCAAGAACTTTCATGCAATGTGATAGGAATTTGATGCCTCTGTACTTCCCACAGTTGTGGATGTCCCCTTTGTTCTTGTACACTGGCATGAGTATGCTTATTCTCCAGTCATCTGGGATGCGCCTTTCTCTCTACACTGCTATTAGTACCCTCAGGAGCCATTTCTTCCCTATTTCACCCAGCATCTTTACCATATCTGCTGTGACCTCATCTGAGCCTGCTCCTTTCTTTGACTTCATCTTCCTTAGTGCTGTTCTTACTTCTTCTAAGGTGGGCTCCTCTTCTTCTCTCATTGTAGGCTGCTTTTGGGGCAGTAGAGCTTCTGTGGGGTTTTCTTCATTCAGAAGCTGCTGGAAATAATCCTTCCATCTGCCTTTGATGTCCTGTAGACTGGTGAGCAGGTTGTTGCTGGCATCCCTTATGAAGGGTGTCTAACTTTCTTCTTTATCTTTCTGTCTTTGCCTTGCAAGCTGATATAGTTTCTTTGTGCTCCTTACTGACTCACTTTCCAGAAGCTGGTAAAGTGTCTCCAATGCCCTATTCTTTGCTAATGCAACTTATTTCTTAGCTTCTTTGTTAGCCAACCAGTAGTCTTTCCTAGCCTGGTCAGTCTTTTATTATCTCCCACTTCTTCCTGCACTCCTTCTTTCTTTTGATGACTTCCTGGACTTCTGCATTCCACCACCAGCTTTCCTTATGTACCTTATTTCCATACCTGGCTCGGACACATATCTTTTCTGTAGTCCTAACACATGCTGTTTTTAGGCGCTGCCACTCTTAACCAACTCCACTTATTTCCTTCTCTTCTTGGGGTGCTAGTGCCCTGAGTAATTCCTTGAACTGCTGTACTTTCTCTCCAGTCAACTTCCATGTCTTCAACCTAGTCTCTGCTGACCTTAGAGCCTTCTCTGACCACTGCTTGGAGTTGATTGTGGCAACTAATGGTTTATGCTGTGAGCCGACTATTTCACTGGGGATGACTTTGCAATCATAGGTTCTACCCCAGTACCTTTTCCTTATTAGGAGGAAGTCTACCTGAGTCGCATTTTGGCTACTCTTGTACTATTCAGTATATATTTCTCATATCTCTGCTTATCAAATGAGGATCTTTGATCTCTGGTTAACAAAGTTTGGGGATGATTGTAAGCTGGGAGTAATCAATTACCCCACTGACATGTAGGCAGGAACTTGTGCTCATCAATAGGTGGTTACAAAAATGGGTCAAACGCAATGCCAAGAAGTACAGCATTGTAGCATTTGGCAAGTACCCCTTAGCTCCAAGTTAGAGTCATGATGACGAAATGCCAAGAAGTACAACATTGTAGCATTTGGCAAGTACCCCTTAGCTCCAAGTTATAGTCATGATGACAATGCCAAAAAGTGCAACATTGTAGCATTTGCCAAGCATTCCTTAGCTCCAAGTTATAGTCATGATGACAAAATGCCAAGAAGTGCAACATTGTAGCATTTGGCAAGTACCCCTTAGCTCCAAGTTATAGTCATGATGACATATCACTTTAAAATGAAAAGGTAGTGAGAAACGAAGGCACTTGGGAAAACAGTTCCCTCATGTCTCACCATCACATTGAATAGTGATTAAAAATTCCTTTTACTTTGCACAGCTCATAGCAAAATGTATTTCTTGCAGATCAAAAGACGTCCTTACCTACTTGTACTCTATATTAATTAGACTCATCATCGAATGCAACTTCCCCTTTGGGATGTACCTTACTAAGCATATCAAGCAAAAGAAAAGACCCCAGAGGTTTGTAAATAAAAATATCATGTGCTTAAAACACTTGATTTACCAGGAAAGACTGGCAGCTTTATCTCTTATTCTCAGTGTAATATAGACTTCTTAGAGCGATGTTTGTCTTGCTTATAGGGCTATAAAGGATTTAGTAGTCCAAAAACTCCTAGACATTCATAAAACAAATAGTCCAGCTAATACTAGGGTCTGAAATTTAAATCTACTTTAACAAATAAATAAGACAAGGCAGAGGGGATAGATTTGTCACATTGCGCCAATCCCTTTTCTGGAACAAACTTTTTCTCCAAGTTAAACAGTGTGGCACATTGTCTACCTTTAAGAAGAAACTGATCAACTGGATGAGTATTCATAACCTCACCCCTGGTATGGAGTGGCATAGTCCTCTTTGAAAGGGAGGCAAGACTTAAGGGTAGGTACTGGCAAGCTGGAAATGGCCTTGGGACTAAGTTGCCTTGTAACTCCTATGATCCCATGTGTTTGTGAATGCATGAGATTGAGATAAGACAATCCATTGAATGTTTATCATTTAATGTAAAAATAATGTTAAACTAAATACAGTGAAAGATATTATATATTTATTTTTTTCTCTTGATACATTCAAGAATACCTCTAGGTAGAAAAGCCTGTTCTCAAGGTTGACTCAGAAGCAGCAGATAAAAAATCTAACAGTACACAAGTAGCAATTATAGAAACTAAACTCACTTCTGCATGATGTAAGTTCCAATATATTTGTATTTATGATGGCATGTTGATATTGTAGAGCTTGTAACAAATCTAGTTCTCTAGCTCAAAGTATTAGTTTGTAGCCCAAAATTGGAAGTAACACCATTTTTGAAACTTTGGCCTGGAAGTGTAGCCATACTTGAAATGTTGGATTCTACAAAGAAATGTAGAATCCTCCTAAAATAAAACACTTAAACAGACTCATTACCCAGAAAGCTACATTTTGTTCCACATTAGAAGAGAGATATTGTATTATTCCTCCCCATTATTGTATATAAGCAAACCTAAATAGTGATTTCAGACTATGTGGGTTAGTATTACAATTTCAGCTTTTAATCTACTTAGTGTCTACATAGAAAGCAATTTCTAACAGCTGCTAAACACTAACTTTTAAGTTAGATCTAAATGATCAATAATCTACATTTCTCAGGTTACACTCTAATGTGAGGTAGGACAGTCGTTCCAGTAGGGTGTTATCATTTTTCCATTGTTAATGTAATCATTATTACCAGTTTTCATCCAAAATGCAAGCCCCGTCTATGCCAAGATAGTAGAAATGAAACATTTGAAAGCCTCCAAGAGGATGTGTATTGGAGTCGATATCAACATGTTGCTCACAGAATATCTCATAGGGTTTTTTTAAATTTTTTTCTGAAATTCCTTGAGTACAAAATGGAGTCAGCGTCTGCAAAGCAAAAGTGTCACTTAACCTAAATGGATCCATGGGGTTCCAAAGTAAGCTGCAGTCAAAATGAACAGTGAAAAGAATCTTCTACAGTATATGAAAGTTCAACCATCTCCTTTTAGACATAGTCTTTGACTATTTGGGATCATGAATTATGGACTGCTGAATAGTTTGGAAACATAACTCAGTTCTTTACTTCTGCGAATTCCAAGTCAGGTAACACAAAGTTGCCATGGCTTCATTTACCACTTGAACTAACAAAGTGACCATTGTTGTGAAAACCAGTCTAATGGATAAGTGGGTGTTTAAGGCAGTGAAATTAAAAATGAAAATTAATTTCCAAGGATGTTATCTACAACTATCTCACATACTTTCTTAAACTTGGTTACTAGAAATTGTAGATAAAAATAACAGGAAACAAACATGTAAATATCATCTTACATTGTCATGTCAAAACCTATACAGACTTCCTTAGAATCTCTGAATGTTTTGAGTTACTGCAAGTCCACTGCAGAAACCAAGGTCAAAACAGCCACATCTCTCTGTCTTCAAACCTCAAAAGAGGAGAACCCTAACATTAGTAGGCCAGATAGGTTTCTTAAAGGCACATGATTTATGTTTATGGCCCAATTGTCTTTACTTGCTAAAGCAGCTGGAAGTATCTGGCAGGATTACATTACCCATTTATATTCCATACACAATGCTAAAAGACTTACTTATTTCTGTATTGAATACTTTCTACACATTTGATATTGATCATATCGATCACTGCTGTAATAGCCTTCGTTATATGGGCTATATCCAGCCAAGGATATAACAACCAGTCAGCTTTCAAAACTTCAAGGCACTTTTCACGTCCCCAAACTGTCAAGCAGCTTGAGCTGAGCTGACTGAAAGACAAGTTTTGGCATGAAGCCCTTCAGAGCTTTACTGGCTTTATTGAAGATAATGCTCCTCTAAGGCTTTCAAGGATTGACAGTAGGCTTGTGCTTTCTTTTGCTGAGCAGATATGCTTCATTTGGGGAAAAAAACTTCCACTTTCTTAAGTTTAATTACTTTTCTTTTCAGGAAAGTTATTTTAAAGCTATGAGTGTCTATTTTAATGAACTCTCTTGAGACTGTAACTTACTTTTCAAAGGAGTACTCATTTTCTTTGTCAGTTTAAAAGTAGTATAAAGTAACTAAAACATGTTTTTCTCCTTGGAGAAATTGTGTTTATTTTTCTTTTGTGGGGCTGGTATAATGTTTTAAAGTGCTTTTTACTGGTTTTTATTTATTTATGTATTTATTTATTTATTTTTGCTGTACAAAAAGTTACATTTGAGGACTGCCATTGTTTACAGGCAATTGCTGTTTGTCTTATCTGAGAAAGAGGCACTATTTTTGACTTGTCCATGGAACAGACTACATCTTCTATGGTCAGTCCTTCTTCCAGGCACAAAAAGAAAAAGTTTAAGAAGCAGTCTTTGTCACCACACTTGCAGGTGGGTAACTGCTGTGTCTATTTTTTGTACCGCAGACCACTTATCTTTTACCATGGAGCCCTCTGGTGTAGTACCTACAACCATTATGGACCAGTTTAGCCATATCCACAGTGGTTGCTGGGGTAACCTCAGTGGGCCACAGATAGCCACTCTTGTTGGTCCTGAGAGAGGGAATAGGGAAGGTTTCCTTGTTAGCATACTGTGCCCATCCCTGGGGAAACAGCTGCTGCCATTAGTAACACAGCTGGCCCCATTTTCCTGTCAAAAAGAAACAGAAAACCAAGCATGCATACAGTTCTCCTAAAATTTCTTTGGATAGGAGTAGTTTAATGTGTCTGCCTCACGGTTTAATTCAGGCAATTGATCCTTCTTTAAAAGTAGTTTTTTTGTAAAGGAAAGTGGGATTTCTCTTTGACTGAAGTGAAAAGATTCAATATTCAAGATTCTGACCATGAAAAGGAAGATGCAGGGAAGGATACAATGCTTTCTCCTCAGATTTTTGATTCAGACTCAGAGGAGAGCTTAATTTCCGATTCTCCCTGTGGTATTTTTTACGTTCTCTGTGACTATTTCTAGAATGTGCCAGTGTTTTTAGTCGGAGAACACTTAGTTTCTTAGTCCCTCAGAAAATGCTACGAGTTGTTATAGAAGTATTTTACAGAACTTATACCCATTCCTCATGTTCTGTCTGCTTTAGAGAGAGAGTGTGTGTGTGTGTGTGTGTGTGTGTGTGTGTGTGTGTGCCTACCTGCAATTTTCCTGATAGTCAGCTGCCTGACCCCAAAAAATAGATAAGATATATAAACTTCTTCATTCTTTTACATTTTTAAACACTATTCCCCAACATGATCTAGCAGCTATAAATTCAGTTGATCTCACTGCTCTGCAAAGCACTTAGTTAATTCCAATCCTGCTCTTTCTGATAAGGATGGGATTATTATTGATAGGAATGGGAGAAAGGTGTGTACGCCTGCAACTTTGATTTTCAGAGTTTTGAATTGTCAGGCTCATATGTTAAAGTTTTTTCTGACAAATTGTAAAAGTATGAGGAATGCTTTTTCTGCATTTGCTTCTTGTGGGGAAAAATCTGCTTTAAATACCTTAGTTTCTGCAATTACACAGGTCACTACTCTTTGTTTGCAGTGTGTACATAACTCTGTTGATCTGTCTTCCTGGTCTATGGCCGCTAGTACTATTCTGAGGAGGTTTGCATGGCAGCATTCTCAGGACATCCCGTTTGCCGGTAAAAATGAGATTTAAAATTTTCCCTTGGATAGATATTTAGTGTTTGGCCCCACTGCTGCAGACGCAATCGAAAATCTGATGAAAGGGGCAAGCAAATCCAGGGATTCTCTAAGACTTTTCAGCCACAGTTTTCCAAATTGTCCAAGGGATTTTCTATTGCCTCATCTAATTTTTGCAAAAAACAGAATAAGCAGTCTGAACAAAATTCAGAAAAAAAGAAGTTTAAGAAGAAATGGTGAGGAACTTTCAAAAATAAGTCCCGAACTTCCCAGAAACCAGGCAAAACCAAGCACTGTTCAACAAGCCTGAGTGACTATTCTAAATACCTTGTGATCCCCTCTCACCCTGGCACCTTTTTTCTTCCAGAAAGTCTGAATCTTCATTTTTCTCATCGACAACAAATTGCTTCAGACAAATGGAATCTACAAATCATTCATCAAGGTTACAGAAGGCAGTGGAAGGAAATTCCTCATTTCAGGGGGGTCATTCCTCATCTTCTAAATCAGACTCTTTTGTTTCCACTTGTCCTTCATCAGATGCTGTCCCAAAGAGTGATAGAATAATTTCCTTCTTCCCAGGTGAGGAAGGGTTTTATTCAGGATGTCCCTAGTGCCAAAGAAAGAAAATGCTTGGAGACCAGTTCTAGATTTAAACCTGTTTGTGATAGTCCCCACATTCAAAATGATGTCATTTCACAACCTGTTACCTCTTCTTCCTCTTCAAAGATTTCTGGCTACACTAGACTTAAAAGGAGTTATCATATCCCTATTCATCCAGACTTTAGACATTTCCTAATTTTTTTTGTGTGTCTGGATCACATGATCAGTTCTTTGCCTTACCATTTGGACTATCCATGGCACCAAGAGTATTCACAAAGTGTCTAGTTACAGTTATAGCTCATCGCAGGCTATAGGGTACCCACATTTTTCCATATTTAGAAAACTTGCTTATCTTTGCAGAATCTTTTTCAAAGTGTCAGGAATCTCTATCTTGGGTGAGGGATCTGTTACACAACCTGGGATTCCAAGAGAACATTCAAAAGTCATTGTCTTGACTCCTCCACACAGGATTGTGTTACTGGGATGTCAACTGGACACCTCAGTTCAAACAACTTTTCTTCCACAAGAAAAATATATCTTTATTTATATATATTTCTAGGTTTTCCCCTCAGACTTCAAGGGAATACCTCAGGATTTTGGGTTTCATGGCATCTATGATTCTCATGATACCCTTGGCAAAACTCTACTTTAGAAAAATACAGTGGTATCTTAAATCTCTTTGGACCCAGTATCAACACCCTTTCTCTTTTCAAATCCCAGTGCTGGGGTTTGTTAGAAGAGAAATCATTTGGTGGAGACAACAGATATCCTTAAATCCATGTGTGTCCTTCCCTGTCCTTGCTCCAAAGCAGTCAGTCACCACAGATGCTTCAGACTTTGCTTGGGGAGCAGTTTCAGGAAAGATAAAAGTGCTGGAACAACAAGGATAGATGTAAGCACATAAATATGAAAGAGATGCTTACCATGATTAAAGCACAGGATCAACTCTGTGGACCATCTTTGGTCTGAGAACTTCTTCAAGTGGTTACAGACAATACCACAGACATGTGGTTAATCAGCAAGCAAGGGAGAACCAGGTCGTACCAGGTCATACCCTCTTTGCAGACCACCCATGTTAGCTTGGGATTTAGCTAAAAATCTCATTCTGTAGGCATCCTACATTCCGTTAGGGCAAAACTGTGATAGACAAGCTGAGCAGGTAGGGTAGACCAACACAAAGGATACTAGATTGGGGTCTTCCAAGATTTGATCCATCTGGGGGTAAGCAGACCACTTTGACTCCTCTCTGAACAATCAACTGGTAAGATTGTTATGTTACAGGACTCCATTCAAGAAGGCCTGGAAGACAGATGACTTTTCTTTCCTTGGACAGGAATGTTCCTGTATGCTTTTCCACCCTTTCCACTAATATCTGGGTCTTTCTGAAGATTCATAGGGAATCCCCCAAGAGCATAGTGGTGACTCCCTTCTGGATCAGGCAACCATGGTTTTCCCATGGTTTCTTTTAGAAATAGCGAGGTGCATTTACCACAAGATTTCTCACTGACTGCTTCCATTTACAGAAGAACAGGTGTGTTTGATACACATTGACACTTGTCATCTTCAACTTACTGCCTTGATGCTAGGGTATTAAATCCCTTTAGACACCTGTTTATAGAGGATGTGCAGCAGGTGCTAATGAAGGCAAGAAAGACAGCCACTAGAAAATTATATATTAGCAAATCTGGTTGATGTGAACAACATAACCAGTGCCCATTCACAACTATCCTATGGCCTTTCTTATCCCCCTTTCAAGGGTTATTTATCAGGCACTTCAGCATGTCTGCCAATGGATCTTCCTCTTTTAATGCAGTCTCATGTCAAAATGTTCTTGAAAGGGGTTTTGTATAAGAAAACCAGTGGCCCGTCCTTGGGATCTACATTTTGTATTAGACCATCTAACACTTGATCCATTTGACTCAGATAATCTGGTTGACTTGAAGTCCTTAACATGGGAAACAGTTTTCCTGATTGCTCTGACCTCTGCAAGAAGGTTGTCTGAGATATGGTGAGTCAACCATATCTCATTTTCTATATGTGCAGGGTTTCTTTGAGAAGTAATCCTTCTTTTATGCGTAAAGCGGTATCTGAGTTTACTTTAAGCCAAGTTATCCACATCTTTCTTTTATCTGCACCTAACAATGAGGGAGAAAGGATACTCCACAGAGAACACAGTTACTCTCTTGGCAGAACAAAGTCTTTCTGACCTTTGGGTCAGTTGCTCATTTCCTGTGAAGGTAAAGAAAAGGGACAACCTGTGTCAAAACAGACTATTTCAAAATGGTTGTCTAAGACTATTACCTTTTCTTACACAAACCATAAACAAAACTATTTCTAGCAGGATCAAAGCCTACTCTACCAGGGCCTTGGCTGCATCTATGGTTTTCTGGAAATGGTTTGATTCTAGAAGTATTCTAGAACCTGCTACATGGTCCTCTGTACATACTTTTACAAAACTTTATAAGCTTGTTTCCATCTCTAGGTCCAGATCAAGCTTTGCTAGAACCATTTTCTGGGGCTTCTGGACTCTGCTCCTTCCACCTCCCAAATGTAGTTAGCTATGGTAATCTACACATACAGCTAAAGCTGCTGCTACTGCAGCAGTGATGAATATGATGATCATAATACATTTATGAAAGACGAACTTACCATAACAGTAGATGTTCGAATGATCATTGCTGCAGTAGCCACTCCTCCCTCCATCTGCCTTTTTTTTTTTTTATGCCAGAATGTGGATATTTGTTTTTTTTTTGTTGTTCTTTCAGGGCTCTGGCACTCTCTCTGTCTACTGGCAGGAAGGTTTTGAAGTGCTTCAGTCCCAAACTTTTTTCTTAGTTAACACCACTCAAGCTGCTTGACAGGTTGGAAGTGTGGACAGTGCCCTGAAGCTTTGGAAGCTGGTTAGCTGTTATATCCTTGGCAGGATATAACCCATATAACTAAGATTACTGCAGCAGTGATCATTCAAACATATACTATTATGGAAAGTTCAACTTACACAGCTCTCTTTTTCTTAATATGAAATATGATGCAGAAATAAAGAATCCAACTATTTCTTACATTACCTGACTGTGGTATAAACCCAAACAGAATTTAAAAACTTTGTAACATCATACATATGTCCTAAAAGCCAAATGATTGAAAGCCTAGCAACAGGTAAAGCTAAAAAATCATTAGCAGAGTAGAAAACAATTACAGTGTCTGTCAACACCCTATGCAGCCTTGAACTATTTCATCATTAAGCAAGCCCTCCTAAGAACCTATTAAAAATGAATGCACATCAATAAAAGGGGAACCTAGACCAGGAGAAAAAAGAGAGTCCAAAGATAGCCCAAATCCTTGTAACAAGAGCTCCTCAGTCCTAGAATTACTCACCTCATAGAAAAATGGGGGTGGGGGGAAGGAAAGGTGAGATAAACAGATAACTTACCCCTTATCTTAAAAACATCCAGTTCAAAAATGTGAAGCTGTAAATAAATATAGAGGTTGTCCTCCACTTCACATGTTGAAAAGGTAGTAATCACCTTCATAATCTAAAAACAACTTAGAAATTCATGCAGAGAGGTCTAAGGAAACATTTCGTGAGCACTCCCTATAACTTAGACCCTCCACTGAGGATGTGCTGGTGTTCATTACTAACAAACATCCTCATTACTCAGAAAGTTATATTAAACATTCAGTAATTTCATCTTACTTGCTTGCATTGTTTTCCTAATTAATACCTTCAGCCAGGCTGGAATCCTCTGGTTTGATAGCCTACTACTGAGATGAAAGCTAGAAAGAACAACCATACAAGATATATGATAGGCTAAGAGGAAAAAAGGAAAGAGGACCACAATAATTAAGCAGGGGATTAGAGGCATGAATTACAGTAATCCAGCAAACTGCCACAGTACGCATTGAAAAACAAACATTATAAACTACCTTTGCACTTCATAAAACCCTGCATTTGTATTATGAATAATGTAAGTGAACCACTTGCTTAGTGACAAAGACAAGTAAACGATGTTTCAACCATTTGTATTTGACCAAATGTCATTCAGTCAAATATTATTAGCGTAAATGATGTGGAGTTTTATAAAAAACTGACTTGAAAAAGATGGAAAAGTTATGAGTATGTTTTGGTCAGCACTATTTTCATTTTCCTTTTTAGAAAAATGTATTTAACTATCTCATGCTGGATGGCTGTAGCAAAAGTATGAATTTACTTTTGGACAGTATGTAGAATAGACTGACCTTGATTTGAAGAAGCCACATCATAATATGGAGAGATTTCATTGGTCATGTATACTGGCAGTTTCTAGTAGCTTTACCTAATGTTAATATTTTCATTTTCTGCTAGTATTAACTTTCTGGAGATTTGCATTTATTTTACTATGCCTAATCAATGTATCTGTCACTGAGCTGCTTTTGTGATTGTTTGAATTTTAGTGGGTGGAGTGAGATTCTCCTTTACACTTGCTGTGCCTTCACCTTTGACTAGTGTACATGTTGTTAGGGAAGCATATAATCTATCATTTAATACACCATAGCTCTGCATTCCTCCAAACTACTGATAGCTTATTAAACCAGAACACTAAGTTATATACCACTGACTTAAGTGCTTGTTGGATGTCATGGTGCAGAGAACCCTCAACTCATCTATGCCATGTATAAGACACACATTTGAGATGATTATCCTGTATGTATTCTAGTCATTTGGCCATTCATCATTTCATTATCATCTTCTCCATCGTTTTAATCAGTTTCTCAGCCAACCTATTCTTAGATGATAGTGACGTCCAGATTAATTTCATATGCAGCTCATATGATTGCAAACATTCACTCTTTGCCTTTTCCATGCTTTGCACTAGTTAGGTGCCTTCTGTTCTTGTACCTTTTGTACTCATAATAATGCATTTTCTCTTGTTAAGCTGTTTGATTTTTATCATCATGTGACAACAGAATATGTTGATTTAGCTGATCTTGTAGCCAGGGGTATATTATCCAGCTCTAAAAATGTCATTGTTCCCTTATATTCAGCACTGATTAGAGCAGTTATAGAGTATAATGCCCCCTTCAGGATATCACTTGACATATCAAACATGTAGAGAAGCCCCAGAGCCTGCTAACTGAGAAGATTTCAGACTAAAAGACCTAAGCTAGCAACAGCGGATAGTACCTCTCTCTCTTTGCTTAGTATCTTACAGATGCTTGAGGATCAATCTATGCCTAACCTGATGAGACACTCTGTGGACCATGGTGGTGGCCTTTATATCCCCTTGGTGAGATCTGTAATACTCTAAATCTTAGTCAACTCTACAGACAAATGATCAACTTCCTTTTGTCTGAGCAAGAGTGAGATCACTGCTGTACAGCCACTGTAATGCACTGAGATCACTGCTGTACAGCCACTGTAATGCAATGAGATCACTGCTGTACATCCACTGTAATGCAATGAGATCACTGCTGTACATCCACTGTAATGCACTGTGATCACTGCTGTACATCCACTGTAATGCACTGAGAATACTGCTGTACATTCACTGTAATGCAGTGTGATCACTGCTGTACAGCCACTTTAATGCACTGTGATCACTGCTGTACATCCACTGTAATGCACTGAGAATACTGCTGTACATTCACTGTAATGCAGTGGGATCACTGCTGTACAGCCACTTTAATGCACTGTGAATACTGCTGTACATCCACTGTAATGCACTGAGAATACTGATGTACATCCACTGTAATGCACTGAGAATACTGCTGTACATACACTGTAATACCCTGCTCCCTTTATTTCTTACCTTTGACTCTGGTACTATTTATATTTGTATATCCCTAGAAATTACAGCTGAATATATAAAAGCTGGTGTACATCAGGGGCTCATGCTAGATCAGATTCTGCTTTATTCTTTATGTTTTTCCTAAACAACCTGTCCAAGCAATTACCTTCATATGCCCTAGCTCTGTATCTTTTTAACAAACTTCTCCTCAATGTTACAACAAGTAACATATCCATCCAAACTCACCTAAACTGATTTCTGTTTCACTAAAAACACTACAAAAAACTATGTATATGTTTTTTGGTACAACACAAAAATGAAAGTCAGTTAAGGCCTTCTATCTTGTAGAAACTATGAATTCAACAGTTAAAAAAGCCATCTATATAAATACCTCACCCTATGTCTTCATCCTTTATTGACATTCAGGTCTCATGCAGAAAGTAGACAATGTCCTTAGCTCCCTGTAAACCTGCTTCTTCATCTTTAACTTACTGATCCAAACTCATGGAAAGCAGAATATGTCAGCATTTTCATCTACAAACTTGAATATTTTCTTTGAGTTATTGGTTTTAACCCTAATCAGAACTCGTCAGCACTTCAAATTACCATTACAGAATTTGTTGTTTTACCTCACTGTTACTGAATTTTAAACACAATTGTCCAACCTGGAAAAAGCAGGCTGGCTAACAGTTCTTGCTTGTACTACAATGTAACTCTTCACATTCACTTATACATTTTTATACCAAGGCTACCATTCTCATGTAATCCATTTATCTATCATGTGTACTCTTTATGTGCTGAGATCTAGCACTCAGGTGTCTCTTACCATAGAAAGACTATTTCTGACCCTAGAGAAACAAAAGATTCAGTAAAGTAGTCCCCACTAACTGGGATCACCTTTCTGCAGAGATTTGTTATGATAGTAATTTGCAGTCTTCAGAGCTGAGCTGAGGACATGCACCAAAACAATTACTGCCAACAGTTTCTTTCAGGATTAAGCCTAATTCACAATAACATATCACTGAATGTGGCTGCTGTGGAACTGGTTTACAACTATATTTTCTGCAGCTGTTTATGTGGAACAATTGTTAAATGTTTGTACATTCTGAATTTCTCTATAGTTGTATTGTATACCTTTGGCTTAAATAACAACTATGAACTGAATGCTTATCAGCACAAAACAGTATTTCAACCATTCTGTAGAATTTTACAATGACGTTTGTTTATAGGAATTGTGGCACTTTATGTTTTGATCTGATGTTGTCTTTTGTGTCCCAAAGTTAGCTTTTTTAAGTGTCTTCACTTCTAGGGCTCTACGTACTCCTAATATTTTGATCCCCCCATCAACCCCAGATCACGTTTGTTGTCTTGAGGGACTCAGGTTGGTATCCTTTTTGGTCTTTGACCAGGCTTGTGTTTTTTAACTTTTTCTTCGCTGTTAGGTCATAGGTGTCGGTAGTTGGTTAAGGATTAGTTCAGCTAGGGGATTAGAACAGTGAGTTTTCCTGTTTTTCTTGTGACATTTGTTTTCTTAGGTGTTCAAAATAATAGTAATAATAATAATAATAATAATAATAATAATAATAATGACTCCACACTTATATGCTCAGCCACATCTGTATCAGAACATCACTCCCTTTCTCAAGCATATTTAACTCTGTAGAACTATGGTTTACAAAATGCTGTCTCCTATTAAACCCTAAAAAAACAAAACTTCTCCTTTTTACACCTACCAGTAAATCTTCCCATATAGACTTCACTGTATCATCCAATAATGGTACACTCATATCCCAAGATCTAACTACCGAACTACTAGGTATCACCATAGACAATAACCTAAACTTTGATGCCCATATCAACAACATTCTGAAAACTACTAATAAAAAAATAGGCTCTCTTTATAGGATCAAATCCTTCCTCACTCCTGCAACTAGAATAGCTATTGCCCACACCCATCTAATCTCCACCCTTCTTTATGCCTCACCCATATTTACCAGTCTGTCAAAAAATAACCTTAAGAAACTAGAAAGCTCCTATAATAGCATAGCCAGGTTTGCCACAGGTAACCCATTCAGAACACACCACTGTATTACTCTAAAGCATCTAGGGTGGCTTGAATTACAGCAGCAGCTGAAATTTAATCAACTGGCCATCGTCCACAAAATACTTTATCAACCTGCCAAAACACCCATCCTATCTAACCTTATTCACCCCTATGATAACCTGAAGTCCCTAAGAACTTCACAAAAATTTCTTGTATATATCAATAAATCAAACAATAGAGCTGGAGACTCTCTTTTTTCTAATTCTATTGGAAAAACCTGGAACCTACTTCCCTCTGAACTTACCACACTTCCCTCTATTACTCTCTTTAAAAATAAACTTAAGCTCTTCCTGAAAACACATTGGATGTGCCCCTGTACTAAACCTGACTGACCAACTTACCCCTTATTACTTGAATCAACCTTACCTTCTCATCTCTGAAACTATTTCATCTTATTAACTTCTATGCTTCCTTTCCATCATAGTCTTATTTATTACTGGATTCTCTAAAACGTGTAACATATTACTTCTAGATGTATTACTTAACTGCTTCTCCATTTCACTTTACTTTATCTTCCTTTCTTATCTACATCTATACTATATTTTCTTTTCTTTTCTTAGCTAGTATTCTTTAGCAACAATTAAATGTAACTTCATATTAATTATACTAAGTCTAGTCAAATATGTGTAGCCTTTTTTATATGTGCTTTATAAATTTGCAACCTCATATTATTTCTGTTTTCTTTACGGAAAATGTATTTGCATTCTAAATATGTACTTCTGTAGATGTGAACTTTATTTGAAATGTGTGGAGCTTTTCTCCCCGGGCCTCTACTGAAAATGGACATATATCCAGCTACACTAGCCCGGTCAACAAATTTTAAATAAAAAAATAAATAATAATAATAATATATCTGGATTTTATAGATTGTAGCAGTTAGAGTTTGGTTTTCCCTGTTCTACTGTTTGTCTTCTTGTGACTGTCTAGGCTGATGGGTAGGAATGTGGCAAGGTAGCTTGGTACAGGATCTTGTTGTGTACCATTTAGTTTGCTGTTTTGCTATGCATCTTCTGCTAGTTCTTCTTTTCCCACTACAGCTGTTATTATGGAAAAGGAGAAGGAAAAATGTTTAAAGAAATGCATGACTTGTGGCTACAAGCTACCAACCCAAGAGCGCCACAGAAATCTCTCCCATACATTCCACCACATCAGAGAAGAGATTCAGCAGCTAAGATACAAATGCTGCTGGATAAATGAGTCATCCAAGAGGTCCCACTAGACCTGCTGAGATCTATGATCTATTCCAGATTCTTTTTGGTGCCAAAGATGGACAAGGACCTCAGCCCAATTTTGGATCCAAGAAAGCTGAACAGCTATATCAAGCAGACTAAGTTCCAGATGGTCCCATTTCAGTCCACTCTGTCTCTGTTGAGGAAGGATGACTGGATGTGCTCAATAGATCTCAAGGATGCATGCCATCATATAAAGACTGTGAGGCAGTCCAGGAGATTTCTGTGATTTTGACTGTGGCTGATCATTATCAGTTATGGGTGCTACCCTTTGTTCTCACCACAGTCCCCTGGGTGTTCACCAAGTGCATGACAGTCATGGCAGCCTGGCTCAGGCTGCAGGGATTCCAGGTCCTCCTATACTTGGATGGCTGGTTACTTATCACTTCCATGACAGCATCTCATGTTAAAGTTTGGGACTTCTTACTCCAGTTAAATCGATAGTTAGGGATCACTGTGTACTATGAAAAGTCCAGTTTAGGGCCCATGCAAGGGTTAGGGTTCATAGGCTGCTATTTGGATATGGACACTCAGACAGCAAAACTCCTGACTCACAGGTTAAACTCACTTTGTTTATATATCAAAACCCTCCTGCCATTTGATCCTTCAGCTCTTGTGACACATGGCAGCATCGATTGGTACCCATAGCGAGGTATCATATGAGGATTCTTCATTTGACACTGGCATGTCAGTGGTCATACCTTACTCATCCAGTGGATTTTCTAGTTGCCATAATAAACAGTTGTCTAGCTCAGATCAAATGATAGTTGGAGTCTCCTCTCATTGCCACTGGGTGACCTTTTAATCTTCCACAACCTCAGAACATGGCCACTATGGACACCTTCCTTTTGGGGTGGTGTGGGGGGCATTTCAAAGGGAAGACTGTTTAGGGAAAGTGGTCACCATCTGAAGCCAATGTCCACATCAGTGCTGTGGAGATAAGAGTGGTCCTCCTAGTGTTGCGAGCCTTTTTGGACCTTCTCCCAAAGGGAGGGTGTCAGCACAAATGGACTATTTGTCCATGGTTTGGTGCCTAAACAAGAAGGGAGGAATCTGGTCTTATCCTGTTTGTCAGGAGACCATGAGGGTGTGGCAGTAGACAATCACCTCTAAATGGCTTCTGATTGCAATGCACATCCCAGGGAATCCAACATCTTGGCAGACAGTTTAAGCATGCGCATCCTTCTTCCACACAAGTAGCCCCTGAATCCAGAAGTAGCAGCTTGGATTTTCTGAAGCTGGGGCATCCCTTGCTGTGATCTGTTTGCCATCCCATCCAGTATGAAGTGCAGTAGTTTTTATGTTCTGGTTCCTCCTGAGGGACAGTCACCAAAGGATGCTATTCTGTAAGCTTGGCTTCCAGATCTCCTGTACATCTACCCCCTGACTCCCCTCATAATAAAATGTCATTGATTGCTCTGCACTTGATACTAGTGCTGTTGACTGATCAACATGTATCTGTTTCATAAAACTGAAATAACTGGAGTTTAAGGCAGGGGGTAAAGGCAATTTAGTATGGTCAGATAGGTAAGGAGCAGATTATAGTGCAAGATAAAGTAAAATTAGAGAAAGAGAGAGAGAGAGAGAGACATGGTTTGCAAATGAGTGGACAAACATAGGCTTAGTTATAAACTGGAAGAGAAGCATTTGTGCGTAGGGGAGAAGTTAGTTGTTGAAAGTTAATAGTAACTGTCCGTGTTATAGCATAGTTTGTACAGTTAAAGCTTACAGTACAGAGTGACTTATATGACTGCTTGAAGGTTATGAAGTCTGTCATAAGGCAAAGGTGTACAGGAAGTGAGTTCTAAGTATTTGCTAGGAAGTGGCAAAAGCTCAAGCACCAATTCTGGATGCTGTCCTCTTCATTGATAGGTTTTTGTTGGAAGATCTGTGTTTTGTTGCTTGTGAAGACAAGAAAGAGTGAGGATAGAGGAGGCATGTACAGTTATATATGATTTTATGAGTGAAAGTAAGGTGAAAGTATTGTACTCTATTGCAAAAGGAAATCCATTCAAGTTTTTATGTTGCATGTAAATGTGTTCACAACAAGCTGTGCAGCAAATCTGGCTAGCTTATGATATGTCGATGGTAGTTTATGGAACGTTGTCTTATGGTGCCTTCTGTATGAAGTCTGCATGTCCTTCCTGCATTCATGTGGGTTTCCTCTGGGTGCTCCAGTTTCCTCCCACGTTACAAAGACATGCATCTGGAACATTTCTCCCCGGGCCTCCACTGAAAATTGGCTTTGTTCCAAGTCAGACTTTCCTGGTAAACAAATGTTAAATAAAAAATAAAATAAAATAAATTTAGGTTACCAATAGCAGGTGCACCATAAAACAATTTTAGAAGCAGTACTGAGTTGGCTAGATGGTGATAAACTGAGATTCAAAGCTCCACGTCTTTTATGTGTTTCTAGAACTGAACTCTCTGAATGATGGTGTTATTTATAGAAATTGAAGTAAGTGGAGTTAATTTTGTTTTTTGAAAAAGATATTATAAATATTGCTTTATTAACTATGAGTTCGGATTCCTTCAACCATGCTATTAATGTATCTATTGATGACTGCAGTTGTGAAGTAAAAAAGTACATATCTAATACACTGCATAAGGAGATAGCAGGTATTGTGGAGTCATCTACAAACTATAATCATTATAGCATATTTGTGTACTGGGACATAACAGTAAAACCTGAGAAAGTACTGAGTCTAGTATACTATCCTGAAACACTCCTATGCTGGTCTGAATATTTGCAGGTATAGTAGAGGTCCATGCCACAGACTGAAATCTGCTGGAAGGTAACTACTAAGCCATTTGGTAATGGGGATTGAGCATCATACAATCTATGTACTAAAATGTTATGATTAACAGCATCAAAGACGTTTGAAAAATAAGGACAAATTGTAGCAGTATAATTGTCTTTATAATTTTCAGTAGCAGAAAATAATTAGCGCATGCAACATATGACTATTACATTGTCATGAAATGAAAGCAAATCTTGGATCAAGGAAATATTTGAGCATGCATTGGTAGGATTTCCAGAATTCACACATTTAAGAAATTGCTAGATGGTTAAATGGGTGCTTCATGTATTGCATATAGGTTTTGAACTAAATAAAGTTAGTCAACTTGTCAGTATCTGTATGAATGTGAATGCACATATTTGTGTATACAGATGCATCATATATGTAGTTTGTCTCCAAATGAGGACATTCAGAGAGTTAAAATATTCTCCCCATTTACTATAGTCCTGCAATTTCAGCTATTTCGCTACCGACCACTGCATTTCCTCACAGTTTTTCAATATATATATATATATATATATATATATATGGTTCCCTATGAAACCATCGAAGTTACACTACATCGAGAATGACTACATCGAGACTAGACCATCGAAAGTACATAACAGCGAAAACAGAAATCGTCGACATTTAAAACACCGAACACCATAACACCGACACACGGAACGTAAACAACACACTACACTACATAGAATACACACTAGCCCTGACCCAAACCCTAACCCTAAGGTCCGACACTATCGCACACTTCACCTACCTGCACCCTAACCCTAACTCACTTACCCACCCCTAGCCCAAGCTCCGACACTATCGCACACTTCACCTACCTGCACCCTAACCCTAACTCACTTACCCACCCCTAGCCCAAGCTCCGACACTAACGCACACTTCACCTACCTGCACCCTAACCCTAACTCACTTACCCACCCCTAGCCCAAGCTCCGACACTATCGCACACTTCACCTACCTGCACCCTAACCCTAACTCACTTACCCACCCCTAGCCCAAGCTCCGACACTAACGCACACTTCACCTACCTGCACCCTAACCCTAACTCACTTACCTGACCACTCCTACCTCCGTCACTGTCGCACACTTACCGGGTCGCGTTAAACATACACCAGTGCTGTGACATTCCATTTCGACGCTTTGGGAGTCGACGATTTCCGTTTTCGATGGTTTGCAATTTCAATATAGCAGTCCCGATCTTCTCATTTTCGATGTAGTGTAAATTCGATGGTTTCATAGGAAACCATATATATATATATATATATATATATGTGTGTGTGTGTGGGGGGGGGGCGACTAACTGGGAGCATGTTTTTGAAAATGTAATGAGTTGGCAGATTTTAAAAATTCTCTACATTGTCAGAAATATTGGAGGAGCAAATGAGTGCCACTAAATAAATAATTATTTTGAGGTAGGATATAAGATCTGAACTGTCTAGACATAGTAAGCACCTGCTAGGTTTTGCCTGCCAAAAAAGTGGTTAATAGAAAAAGAAAATCAAGATCTCAACAAACTGTAAATGAAGTATTGGGTATTATAAAGGAGATAAAAGAATGAATTGGAGGTTGGAGCTTTAGAAAAGGGAAGGAGCAAATTTCATAGAAATAAATATAATTAATGGGGGCAATACATTCAGAATAATGTTCAGGAGGAGGAGGAGTGAAATTTAGGGGAAGGCAGGACTTCAGCAATTTATGTAATGCTGGTGTGAATTTTAATTGTTAAAAAAGGAAACATAAATGTATAATGCACGATACCAATGAAAATGTTTACAATTATTTTTTTTCTTTTCTATAACTGTATGTACGCCCATGCTCAAAATGTATGACATCAATAAAGTTGTTTTTAAAAAAGATTATTTTTGAAGAAAGTTAATGATGGACTTCTTGTACTTACAAGGGGAAGCTTATTGCATACTTTCTGAAAGTACTGTGCAGGGTAGCTCTCATTTTTTCTATTCTTGATAACTATTTTTTTATCTGCCCAGTAGTATGGCCCAGTCAGAAATTCTCATACAGCCACATTGGACATTGCTTTATAAACCAGGCAGATCTAACCTCTTAGGAATACTTTCTGCTACTGTACGAATATACTATTTTGTATGGCTTTGTCATTCTTCTTTAGGATCTGCATCCAAAATCCCACTCTCTGCTTATGTCTTCAGCTTCACCCATTTCATCATCATCCCTTTCCAGTTTGAATTATAGCTTTCTGCTTGTGCTATGTATAAGAGCCTTAATTGTGTAACTCTAAAATATCTCTTCAAATCAGGAGATCCCAAAACACCTTGTTCAATTGGAATGATGAACTTATCCCACTTAACTCTTGCCCTCTTCCTCCCCCAGATAAAAATCTGTCATCTCCTTATTAATTGCTATCCACAACTTCTCTTCCTGTTGATAAAAATATGCCTGGCCTGTGTATGGAACTAAAGGGACTAAAACATTTTCACTGCTATCCATATCCATAAACAAGAGCTTCTAGTTCCTCAGTTTTTGTACTATCTTTTTTTAATCTCTTCCCACGTATCCTTTTTTCCCATAACAGAATCCTTTTTATTTCATACTCCTAAATACTTAATTTTATCATGTCCCCAGAAATATGGGAATTGCTGAGCCAATTTGTCTTTGGGCAAATAGTTTACAGCTACAACCTTTATTTTATCTTCATTAATTTTATACCTCAAAAAGACTTGAAACTGTCTTAAGAATGTTCTGGTTTTATCAGGAACAAGATAATGTCATCTGTAAATAAAGCCACCTTTTCTTGAATACCATACCAATTATATACTTGAATTTCTGAGTCCCTTATTTTCTTTCCAGTGGTTCTAAATATAACAGAAATAACAAAGGGGAAATAGGATACTCCTGCCTTCTACCACTGTTCAGACAGAACGTATGAGAGAGGAACTCACCCTCTTTAATTCTCACCTCTGATAGCTCATGTGATTGTAACACCGCACTTTCTTGAGAAGGTAGGTCCTCTCTGAATCCTATAATTTCTAACTTGCTTTGAAGAGTGTATATAATTGCATAGATAGTATGTCTAAAGCCACTACTAGTGCTACTGAGAAGATATGCATGGATATGTACTCAAATATCTCGATAAAGACTGAGATTATTTGTTTGGCTCTGCTGCTACTCTGGCCCTCAGTGTGATGACTAGGCACTTACAACACCTGGAACAACCTCAGAGGTTCATCACAAAGGAAATACAGGGTGTAACCAACATGTCCGTTGTGGATAGACTAAAAGCCCTATCCCTGTAATCTGTGTCCTATCTACTATTAAGGGGTGACCCATACCTGACCTACAAGGCACAAACAAATGCAGTCCTGATGGACCTACTACACATCTCAACCAGCATGAGGGTTATCCAGTCTAGGGATCTAAACATAGTCAGCAACTCAAAAAAACATGTTGTAGAGATGGATATGTATCTTAGAGACTAGCCCCTCTTTGGAACAGGCTTCCTATTCACATTAGCAGGGCCCTTCCCTGCCCCTCTTCAAATGCAGTTTGGATCAATAGATGGGGAATCACAAATTGACACCTGGGATACTGCTCATGTCCCTTATGGACAGGAGCAATCTGTAAGATACTCAGTACATAGGCAAAAATCCATGCTATCCTCATGCCCCTAGGGGCAATATATTGGGTAAAATGCGGTTATACTAGCTAGGTTTGAATGGGATCTTAAGCCATTAGCTTAGTAATCTGCTATGAACCTATGAAATTAATTCAAGGAGTTACTAAGATTTTTCAAGACCTGTATTATAAATCTTATAAAACCTCTTTTTTAAGACAAAATAATCAATCCCTGCCATCTTCTGGCAAACAGGGAACAAAAAATGAGATGGTAGGAGGGGAATAATAAAAAAAAAAACAGGGATCTTTCAGAAAAAAGGACAAACTAAACCTTCAGAATGGGTATCCTAGCATTCCACTCGCTTACCACCACCCCTGCCTGTCCCCCAGATCTCTATGTCTGTTCTGTAGACTGACTGTCAGTGTTTCCTTTTGGTAACAGAGTGTTTCAGACTCTTGGGTAGTTATACTGGTTCAGGAGGGTTTCAGCTGGCACTGGATACATATACCTCCTTTCAGGAGAATTCCTCCTTACCCTCTGAAGGAAAACAGAGTTTTTTCCTCAGGTTTTTCAACACATGCTTTACCCTAGGAGTCATATTAACAACATCTTTAGACCAAAGGGAGGAAGGCTTCTACTTCAGAATGTTTCTGTTTTCAAAGAACAAGCTTACCTGGAGACAAATTCTATAGTTTTCCTTTCTCAACAAGTTGAGACTTCAGCCAGAGAATATCTCAGGATTCTAGAGTTCGTGGCTTCTGCGATTCTCATGATCCATTTTGCCAGGTAATAAGTGAGAAAAATTCACTGTTAAAAAAAAAAACTTGGACCCAATATTCTCATCCACTGGGATTTTCAGATTCTAGTTTTGGGCTTTATGAAGAAAGAACTGCATTGGTGGAGGCAGTAATATGCCTTAGTTTTTGCTTGAGGGGTAAAGGTGCAAAGCTTGTGGGACAGTTCAGACAGACTAAAGCACATAAAAGTCAAAGAGACGTTAACAGTGATCTATGCTATAGGAACTTTTTATGACTTGTGGTCTCCAGGGCCATTACAGGTCATTACAGACAATACCACAGTAATTTGGTACATAAACAATAATGGTGGAAAAAGTCTTACCCCCTCTGCAGGCTGGCTATGATGACTTGGGAGTTCACTATATAGCACTGTATAACCCTCCAAGCATCTTACATACCATTAGAGCAAAATGTAGTGACAGACAAGCTGAACAGGACCAGGAGAGACCCCCACAAATGTAAATCGAATGATGGGATGTTCATAGGTTCATAGGCTGGTACTAGGCTATCGGCCCTAAGGCCTATGCAAGCCTAGCCATAACAATTCCCTGGAAATTTCTTCCCACAATATTTACTTCTCTGGGCTCCTGTCTAGCAGGGAGACTGACATGATCCCCGGGGTGAATTTCCTGTCTCCCATCCAATCATCAAGGTTCCTTTTGAAGAGGTCCAATGAGGCACTCTGCTTGACATGTATGGGCAGTCTATTCCAGAGTATGGGGAGTCTCTGGGTCAGGAACCTATCCCTCCAGCATGTTTTGTTCATTGTGATGATAAGGTTTAGATCCCTGGAGCGTGTGGCTCTGAGGGATTGGGATTTCTTTAAGTGGAGCATGTTCAACAGCTCAGGGTTTGACATGGCCTTGTATGTTAAGCAGAAATTGCCTCTGAGTAGACGATATGCCACAGAGTATAGCTGGAGTTTTTTTAGACGGTCAGCATATGGCATCTGCTTTAGGCCTGTGATTCTTTTAGTGAGGTATTTCTGTGGCCTTTCCAGCTGTTGCAGATGTCTTGTGAGGTACATACCAAATGGGGCATTATGCTCTATAATGGTTCTAATGAGGGATGAGTACAGTGGGACAATGACCTATTTTTTTCTGGATGAAAAGCCCTTAGTGATGAGGTGTGCCACATAGAAGGATTTCCTGACTGTTGCGGTGATGTGGTTATCGAAAGTGACATCACTGTCCACTTATGTCCCTAAGTCTCTCATCACACTTTCGATGTTTAGTGTCCTGCCACTTATGTGGTAGTTCATGGGTACATGTTTTTTTCCAAAGGGGTTAACTATACATTTCTTGGCATTAAGCTTGAGCTCATGGCTCTGGCACCAGGCCTCTGTTTCTGTAAGGCCCTTTTGTAGAATATCCACATCATTTGGGGATTCAATAATGGCTCCCAATTAGCAGTCATCTGCAAACTTTGTTAGCCAGAGTCCCTTAATGTTGGCCTGTACTTCAGAGAAGTAGATGCCAACCAAGAGTGGTCCCAGGACTGAACCCTGAGGTACTCCACTTGTCACTTGTCTGGAGCTGGATTTGGAGTCTGCTACTTCTACAGTCTGGGTTCTGTCAGTAAGCCAGTTGGCAACCCATCAACTGACGTACGGATTTATGCCCAGCTTAGTAAGTTTATCTATGATTCCAGAGTGGGGGATGGTGTCGAAGGCCTTGGCGAGGTCCAGATAGGCTGTGTGGACCGCCTTACCCTCGTCCACAGCTCTGGAGACCGTTTCGAAGAAGTCAATCAGATTCAGAAGACAAGATCGGTCCTTCACAAACCCAAACTGGGTGGGGTCCAGTGTTTGAAGGTTGCCAATGTCTTTGTTTATAAGTTCCATGATAATGCATTCCATGCCCTTGCAGATCAGGCTTGTCAGACTGATGGGACGGTAGTTCCCGGGATCCAAGGCGGATCCTCCCTTGTGGAGCGGTATAACTGTAGCTGTGCGCCACTCAGTGGGCATGAAGCCTGAGGTGAGGCTATGATTAAACATGACACTTAGGTGGGGTGCCAGTTCATTTTGTAGTTCATGTAGTACACAGCCTGGGATGTCATCTGGTCCCATGGATACTGTATTCATAGCTTTGGAGAGTGCTGTTTCTACCTGTGTGGCTGTGATTATCGGAATTTGGCAATTGTTTGGTATTGAGATGGGCCTTTTAGGGGGTAAGAGGGGGGGTTAAGTTGGCACTAAATCGATCTGCCGGGATATTGGCAATATCCTTGGGATCAGTATATTTAATCACGAAGATACACTAAGTCACTGTTCATCCAAAAGTAGCCAAAAACACGGTAGTCACAAACAAACAATTTTAATGAAGCTTTCGGGTCTACACCCTTCATCAGCACATAAAATCACCTTACATAAGTTGCATTTAAATAGAGGAACTGAAAAACACATGATCAAGCCAGCCAACCAGATACAAACCAAAATTAATTATGCAAATAATTTAAAATGCATCACACCCAAAACTCTTAAAGAAGTTTTACTTATATTAATAAAAAACAATTTTATATAGATTAAATATAGTTACATATAGATAAATCATTCATATCAAATAAGAACTTTTTTTAAAAAACTTTTTTTAAAAACTTTTTAAAAAGGTAGCAGCTCAAAGTTAGCATCATAAATTCTCCCTCTAACGCTTAATCAAAACTGGTTTGAGACTTACTGCTCCATTCAAGCCAGGCCATTTATCAGCCTGTAAATGTACTATCCACTCATATTCCTTCAATAACAAAAGGTTTTCCAAGTCACCACCCCTAATACCCATTCGTACAGTGCATATGCATCTGAATTTAAAAGCATGAGTTTGAAATTCATGTAAATGTCTGAATAAACCATTTGTCTCAATCTTCCGTCTTATTTCGGACCTATGCTCTATTATTCTATCTTTAAGCTTCCTGGATGTTTTCCCTACATAAAATGCGTTACATGAAACACAGGTAGCTAAATAAACTAACTTAGTAGTACTACAATCTGCTTTGCAAGTAAACTTAAAACATTCACCTGTTGTAGGATGTCGGAAGCTATTATTACTATCATTAATATCAGAGCAACAGACACAATTATAGCACTTGAAAGTGCCCACTTTAGTACATAAAGGAGCAGATTCAGTTTGAAAATCCTTATAACATAATATTTGCTTAAACGTCTGACCATTCCTAAAGGCAAACCTTGGTACTGGACCTAAAATGTCCTTTAAATCTGGTTGAGACATTAAAATTACCCAATTCTTTTGTATTATTTTACAAACATCATTTGTATTGGCATTATAGGTGGTAGTAAACCTGATGACAGGCTTGCTTACTACCTTATCAGCTTCATTCCCTAATATATACCCTGAGTGAGTCAAAGAAACGGAACTAAAAACTGGTTTATAAGGACCTCTTCTGCCTTGCAAAACCTCTTCATAACTCATATTTACATCTCTAAGGTAATAACCATTCTCAATAAACTCTTTCCTCATCTTCTCAGTTTCCTCCAAAAACACACCCTCCTCAGTTGTTAGTCTACTGACTCTTATTAACTGAGATTTTACAATGCCTCTATATATATGTACTGGATGCATGCTAGCAGTATTTAAATATCTTGCTGCATGCACATCCTTCCTATGCACCTTTGTTTCCAACCTTCCAAGTTTCCAAGTGCTTCCTCTATTTAAATGCAACTTATGTAAGGTGATTTTATGTGCTGATGAAGGGTGTAGACCTGAAAGCTTCATTAAAATTGTTTGTTTGTGACTACCGTGTTTTTGGCTACTATCAGTATATTTAATGCCATTCTGTTGTAGCTCAGAGCAGATCTGAGCATTGCCATTTAGATTCTTGACATAACTATAGAATGCCTTGTGGTTGTCTTTGGAATCTTTGGCAATTTTATTTTCGTAACTAGCTTTTGAGGATTTTATGAGGGATCTCAGCTTCTTAATGAGGCTGGTGAGGGAGTTTTTTGCATCCTGGGATTTTCCTCTTTTCTACAACAGTTTCTTCCTTCTGTTGTATAGCTTGTTTATGGTAGGGGACCACCAGATTGGCTTCCTTTTTTTGTAGAAGAACATCTTGGTTCTATTTGGGATGGCACAATTCATGCACGAGTGGTTGTGCTCTTACAGTGCCTTAGTGTAGGATTCTGCAGTCGAACTTTCAGATCCCGTCTGCGTGGGTGTTGTGAAGTTTGTCACTTTTGACTTCAGTAGCATGAAGTTGGCTTTGGAGAAGTTTTTTAAGGAGGTTTTTTTACTGGGGGGTGGGGGTGGGATGTGGATATCAAGAGTGATTTGCTTATGGTCAGACCTGACCAATGAGGGGGTGAGCACTGGTGTGGAGCATCTATCTCCCATGTTGGTAATGACCAGGTCTAGAATATTGGAGCCCCTGGTGGGACAATGGATTAGTTGATCCAGGGCGTTGGAATTTATGAATTCCAAGAACCGTTGGGAAAAGGAGTTGGTACCCGAGTAGTTTTCCCAATTAATGGCAGGATAGTTGAAATCACCCAGTATTAGGGTGTTTGGTTGTATCTTAATATTTTCCAGTATGTTTAGGAGGGCGTAGTGAGAATCTTGGGGTATGGTGGGGGATCTGTAGCAAGCTACAATTTGGATTGCAGTCTTACCTAGTGTGAGTTGCACCTGGAGAATTTCAGATGCATTGTGTTGGGCAACTAGCCTGGAGTTGTGAATATCCTTGGTGAATATGGACACTCCTGCACCTTTAGTGTTCCGGTCTTGGTTTTGTGGCCGAAAAGTGTGGTAAGAATTGTAGCCTGGTATTGCAGGGGTGCTCTCTGGAGCCTTGAACCAGGTCTCAGTCACTGCACAGATATCGATGTTCTCCATTTTTAGGAGTGCCTCGAAAGAGTGCATTTTGAGGTTTAGACTTCTAGCATTGAATAGCATTACCTTCAGATTTTGCATGCTTGTATCTGTTACGCTGGTAGTTTTATCCTTTGAACCTTGCCTAAAAAAGGCACTATAGGGGTGGCAAGAGCTTTAGCCAGTAACCTGAATCCCAGGGGTGACAGGTGCAGACCATCTCTGGCAAAGCATCGTGGTTTGTCGATCATGTCTTCCCAGGCAGACAAATGCTGGATCCCCTTTGAATGACACCAGAAGCTTAGCCAATTGTTGAAGTCAATCTTTTTGTCCTTATACTGTGGTATCATTCTGGGCGAAGGCAGGATGCTACTCAGGGCTAGGGTCATACCTGCCTGGGTTACATGATCCAAGAGCTCTTCCATGTCTCTTTTCATGTAGTCCAGGGAGGTATGTCTCAAGTCATTCACTCCAGCATGGACAATGACAGAGTCATATTTGTACTTGTGGAGTGACTTGAGTGCATGCGTTATGTGCAGGATCCTGGCACCAGACAGGCAGCTGACTGTAATTTTCTCCTTGTTCAGCCTGGTGAGTGGAACATCAGTGTGCCTGACTATAGAGTCACCTATGACTAAAGTGTTGGGTACATTGTCTTGCCTTAGGGGCTGTTGTTGGGTGGCACACTGGTGTTGTGAGCTATGTGTCACTTTGGTTGTGATGGGTGTTTGCTTGCGTTTTGGCTTCGGAGGTCCTTGTTGCTTGGGCAGGTTAATGTTAAGGGCCTCCTCATATGTGGGTTTAGTGTTGCTATGTGTGGGTGTTGATAGTGTGGGTTTTGAAGGGCTATGAGTTGCTAGAGGTGTAATGCAGGTGTTAGCCTTCTCCTCTTGACTGTCTAGCACAATCTTGACCAGAGAGAGCTTTGCTTCCAGTTTGCCTATGTAAGTGCATCTCTCACAGGTTGTAGTGTTGGGTAGTAGGAGGAGAGGATTGTCTGTGTACATGAGGCAGTTAATGGATCCATTTGTGAGGAACACCTCAAATAGAACTGTTCACCTCCTTTCAGAACAGACAAGTAAGTACATTCTGAAAAACATATTCAATTTATTTTCTATGGTTGGGAATGTTCCTTTATGCATTTCTACCATTTCCACTGATTTCCAGGGTTATTCTGAAAATTCAGAAGAACACTCCAGAAATTGTGATGACACCCTTCTGGCTCAATTAACATTGTTTCTCCCTTCTTATGGAAATGGCAAGGAGCATTTGATGTGAGGGCAAAACAAAAAAAAAAAAAAGATCTGTACTTCAGTCTGGAACTTCTTCTTAGGTGGTCCCTGGCACACCACACGCCTTCATATTTTATGTGAATGAGTGTCAAAAATAAAAACATAAAAGAAAAAACAAACCTGAAAACCTAAAAAAAAAAAAAAAAAAAAAAAAAAAAAAAAAACGATCTGCCAGTCATACCCTCTAACACCTTGCACCCCGGGTGGCTGCCCCTTCATCCCACTGTAGCTACGCTTTTGCCCACCTGACTCACTGCTATATAGTCTCTCTAGAAAGAATCCTGAGGATCCGTGTAATGTCTGTGATCTTTGTACCTAAAAGGTAGCTGACAGTGGACCAGTAGCCCCATTTTTGCCCAGCCAAGTGAGTGGGAAATCTTTGTGTTTAACAATTGTGTTGCTAATCACTAATACATTTTTATCAGAGTCTAGTTTAGTTGCGAGCATCTTTACAATGGTCACTTTTTACTTTAGGCATGCATGGAATATGGGAGTTTAGGGACCCTTGAGAATGATTTTTTTAGCAACAACATATGACATATTAGTGTGGTCTTTTTGAAAATATGGTTGCGGCTAAGATGAGGGTGTGACTATAAGATGGTCATTGATTATTTTTGTTGTTTGTGAGAAGGCTGCCTCTATATTAGCTAGGAATTTATACATGACCTTACTAAGTTTCTTTCCAGCCTTCAGATGTTTTCTGAAGAATCTGTCTTACTTCAGATTTCCATACAATATGCAAAGTAGCTTACTTTTATTGTAGCTCAAAACATGTCTACATTGAGTGCAACAAACAGCAGAAGCTCTATTACTGATCCATGTGGCAGCCATCTTGTCACCTTTTGCTCCTGCGATTTCACTTTTTCCATTGCTACTGCCATCTGAATCCTGTTGTAAAGATGATGTTAAATCCATAAAAGTAAAATGTCTTTAATTTGGCATGGCATTGATCCATACTTCTAAGTTTGTTATTTCAGATGAGTACTTAGTAAAGTGCAACTCTGTGTAGGATTGTAAAGGAAGAAGATGCTTCCATTAATTCATACTGGTCCTTGAACTTCGTTTCATATGCTGTGATAAGCTGCATTGTCCTTCTAGTGGACAATAACAAATATTTCCTTCTGAAGTTCTCAAACCAAATTACAGTATGGTGTTAAAGTTCCATAAATGGTTGGTCATAACATAAGGAACCTCCACCCTTGATTTGATAATGAATCCTCAACTTTCACAGAAACCCTTTTGATCACACTGGAGTTGAGGTTAGCAAACCCACTGAAATAGCCATGCTACAGACATAATTTTCACTTTGACCATAGAATCATAAGCTTTGAGCATCACATTTAAGTTTTCATACTTACGACTTTTCTATGACAAAATGTCCATGTAGAAATGGTCTGTATTCATCCAGTGAGGGGAGGTACCCCAGTGAAACTATAAATACTAGGATTCTGGAAGTGTCATCTGAATTGCAAATTCTGTTTTTTACTCTCTAATGCAACAGCAGAGAGAGAGAGAGAAAGAGAGAAAGATCTCCACTGAAGTTCCCAATCTGAAATGGAAGAGCTAATAGTGTGTGCTGACACTTTGAAAACTGAATTGTGCTTTCAGCAAATAACACTATTTACATTTTATTGTTAAATGTCTAAACTTGCACTGAACACCCCCCTGCTGTGTATATACTAAGTCTGAGATCACTGCACCTTGGAGTAGGTGGAATACTCTATGAAGTATCACGGATATGAACTTAGTATACATTTTCCTAATATGAACTTAAATTACTTCCCTTCAAGATATTGCAGTTGTGCTTCTGATTTTCAGTGGGCTGTTCCTGACATGATATCACTTTTACAATTTTTTTTGTCTTCCTTGTACATGACTGGTTCTGTTGCTGTAATGACATGTTCAGAAAGGTAAAAACATATGACAGAAGTTAAAAGAAATGTGGTGAACAACCAGCTTTGTAGTGTATAAATTTTGGTTTCTGGCCATCAATGGAGATACCATTCAGTTGTCTCCTGTTAAAAGTTAGGGTTACTGTCTAGGGAAATAATTACCTCTGAGAATCTGCTGACTCATTCTCTTTAGTATAGTAGAAATGTTGTGTAGCCCTAGTAATTATTAGGCCTGAAGAAACTTTTATAGGAAAGATAGTATAAATTTCCTTATGGCTTTAAACACAGATTCTACTTTTCCTGGGAAAAATATATATATTTTTTCATTTAAATAACGCTCACAGTGGAAGTATAGAGGCTCTCATTAACCTGATTAATAAGAGGGGCAACAAGAAATATGTTCTGAAATAGAATTTGGGTCTATGGGCAGCTATGGACTGACTACTGATTCTGATAATCTAAACCTATAAAAAGGACAGTGTTACTTTGGTTCACACGAAGAAAGAGGGCTGTGCTAGCCTTTTGAATAAATTATCATTGGACCAAAGAAATCTCTCCATTATTAGCTTTCTAAGGCTGTTTTACAGTAAAGGACCCACTGGTTTTCCCTTCCTGCACTTTTTATTTTAATTTTTTTTTTTATTTATATTTACAAGAATAGGGTGCAGTATCAGTGGTAAAAGAAACAAGAACAGCATCTGAATTTTGGGAAAAAATGTGATTTAGTGCAGTGAATAATGTGAAACATTCTAACCAGTAAGCATGTTTTCTTCATGGCAAGACTATACACAAATCGCCTGTTAGTGTAAAAAAAGTCAGAAGTGAATGCTATGTGAAAGGAGTTTTTTTTTTTTTTTTTTATTTGAAAGTATGTAGAAGGAAGAGTGTCAAAAAGGGTGCCAGCAGTAAACAAGGGGCACATACAAACAAGCAACAATCCTCAAATATATATATGCAGTAGCTGATATGTGTAGTAGCATAGGAGACCTAGGGATATCACAAAAAGCATGTTTGTAGTTACCAATCGACTGTGAGGATATTTACAAAATCACATTGTCACCGAATATGTAACAGGAGTGGTGATAACAATGGAACTAGATACGATGGCAACACTGGTTATAATTTCAGTTACTGCCTGTAAGACAAAATTCAAAAATACCCCAAGAATGCCTCTCAACTGTTCCAGATTTTCAGGATTGTGCCTGATTGTGGCTCATATTTTAACTCTGTCCCTCTTAATCCCTCCTAAAACTGATGACTTTTGGAGAAAAGGTGGTGAATTACATGTAATAAATAATGACAATAATTAGAGATATAGACTTATTTTACTTCAGAACATATATAGTTATTCACAATCTCTTACTATGTCAGTGTTTCAATAGTACTAATATTTTAAAAGTGACCCTGATTGTTGCTGATTCTTTCTAGATTTGTCCCTGATTCTGTTGAGATTTGCCTATGACTGATTGAAAGCTATGATACCAACATTTCATAGGTTTATCAGTGTTTACCTGACTATTGATCTGTGAGGATTTTAAGAAGACTAGCCTTACATTGTCATTTTATTTTGTGTTCAAATAACCCAGAAATAGGCAGAACGAGGATATGTTCGGGTATATACATGTTGCCCCCGTCCACGAGGGACAAGTGTGCTAAACCAGGGAAGAATTTGTGGTTAGTCATCCATTCATCCAAATTACATAGAAATAGATTAAAATAAGTGCTTTACTTTATGTGGAGTGGAAGACAGTTTTATAGAAACAAAGTTCTCTGTGATGCTTACGTATCCCTCCAACATTTTCTATTTATGTTACAGAAGTGATTGAGATAATTTCAGTGGCTGTTTATGCCCCCACTGGACTTGTGAATGTATAGTAGGTCTGACAGGATAGGGTCAGTCGAGGCTGTGTACACTAGGTGGAGGTCACCTCACAGAAGTATGAATGATACTAAGAAGAGGGATAGGGCTTTGAAATGTTCTGCATCATTTTTTTTAATTTAGGCCCTTGATTTTGTTAATGAGGGAGAAATGTGGTTGTTCCTTTTGTAACAAGTATTTGGTTATACAAGTACCAAAAGGGGCATTGCACTCAATGACTGGCCTACTGAGTGTCGAGTACAGTGAAATGATTACATCCCTAGATTTCAATGCATAAAAGCTGTGCAATGCCAAAGGACTTCCTTATAACAGTGAATATGTGGTGATCAAAGAGCAACTTGTTGTTGACATAGGTTCTCAGATCCTTGACTATGGGATCAGTTTTTAGGGGTGTTTTGTAAATGTGATAGTTACAATGGGAGTCATGCTTGCTGAAGAATATAATTATATATTTGTTGGCATTAAGTTTTAGTCCATGATTTTGACATCAGCTATTTGTTTGGGACAGGCCCTCTTGGAGTATCATGGTATCCTCTTGGGAGTTTATGATGGCATCAAGTTTACAGTCATCTGCAAGCTTGATCAGACACAAACCTACCTTCAACATTAACTTTGACCTCCAAGAAGTAAATGACAAAAGAGGATTTGCAGAAGGACTAAGCTCTGGGGTACACCACCAGTGACTAGCCTTTTTTATAGGAGGTAGAGACACGCACCTTTTTTCTTGGGTTCTGTTTGTGATCCAAGTTGCTATCCAGTGAGTTACATAATGATTTACATTTAGCTCAGGGAACTTATCTACAATACCTGAGTGTGGGATGGTAATGAATGTCTTTGTGAGGTGTAGATATGTGGTGTGCACTGATTTGCCCTCACCATTACTGCAATAACTTTTTCAAAGAATTCAGCCAAGTTAAGTACTCAGGATTTGCCTTTGATGAATCCTAACTGGCTTGGTTTGAAAGTCTGTAGGTTACCTGTATCCTTATTTATTAATTCCATAATTATCCTTTCCATAACCATACAGATAAGGCCGATCAGACTTATAGGACTATAATTACATGGGTCTATTGAAACCCTACCTTTGTGCAAGGGCATGACTGTTTATGTCTTTCATTCATTCATTCATTCATGCATACATTCATTCATTCTTTCTGTCTGTTTTAAGGCTGATAAAAAATAACCATGTTTCAGGCTGACCAATAGGCATCCTGGTATATTGCCTGGCCCAGAGGAATAGTATTCATAGCCTTAGTGTGTTGAGGAAGATTTGAGGGGGTGGGTATAGATGCAGATATGTGTTCTGAGAATATTGGAGGGTAGGGGGTGAAGTTTAAGCTACATTTTTCTGGTAGTACATTGTCAGTGTCTTCTGGGTCTGAGTATGTGATATCATTTACTAATAGTTTTGCACAGTGGTGGCATTGTTTCTAACATTGCTAAAGAAGGTTTTGTGGTTATCCTTTCCTGAGTAGCTATTTCTACCTCATATCTGGTGTTGGTTGATTTGGTCAAGGTCCAACGTTCCTTGTTTAGTTTAGCAAGACTGTTTTGGTGTCTAGAGAGTTAAGTTTATCTTTGCATGCAACATTTTTTTCTTTTATTATAGGGCCTGTTTATATTATGATCAAAACAATACAGATGAAAACATATACATGTGCGAAAATAGCCCACAGATGTGAAACTAATATCCCATTGATATATAATAGTAAAATACAGATGTTAGACTTCTGTGTGCTAAATGGGGAAGGTCCAGCACTATATACAAGAGGGAATATGTGGAAAATTGAATTAATGTGGTATTTCATCAGGTTTCATTAAAGAATGCAAAAACTGCATACCCCATATATTGTACACCCATAGGAACAAGTGCAGGGCAAACTCAAGAAGCCAACCCACAGGGTGAAAACATAATTTCAATAAGTTTTTTAATAAAAGGGAAAGAATTTTGATCAAAAGTAAGAAAATTAATTCCTCGCCGTTGTCACTGAAATAAACAAACAACTCAAGAGCTTAATAAAATCCATCAAAGCCAAGTTTGAGTCTAAAATAGCTACCCAAGCCAAAGATAATCACAAGTCATTTTTTAATTGTTTGTAATCTCAAAAGCACAACACAGCAATGCACAGAGCTGATTGTGAACAATGTTACATACACTGAGGCTGAAGATATACTGGTCCTACTGGGCAATAAATTTAGCTCTAACTTTACCCCTTTCTCCCCTCCAGCTATCCCTCAAGATGTACCTGAAACTGGCTCACCTCCAGATATCACACAAGACCAAGTCCTAAAAGTGCTATCAAAAGCTAAAAATACTGCATCAATGCATTCCTGAATGCATCATAAATAGCATGAAGCACAATTTATCCATACCTCTAACAACACTGTTCAATCGCAGCCTCCATACAGGTTTTGTACCAAGCGAATGGAGGACAACTACAGTCATTCCCCTATATAAGGATGATCCTTCCACAGACCCAGGCAATTAAAGACCCATAAATCTGAAGAGTCTCATATGCAAAGCCATGGAAAGACTTACCATGGAATTAATCAATCAGGACATAGTGAACATCCAAACACTAGACCCACCTCAGTATGGTTTTGTTAAGGGCAGGTCATGCTCAATCTGGTGGATTTTTTTAAAAAAGGTACCAAAGCAATGGATGAAGGTAAAATGGTGCACACTGCATACCTTGATCTGGCCAAAGCTTTTGACACAATCCCCCACTCAAGCTTAGTCTAAAACCTAAATAGACTAGGAATAAACCCCTATGCCACCTGCTGGATTTCCAATGGCTCACAGATAGGATGCAGATAATCAAAATTGGGGGATTTACCTCAACAAAGAGACCAGACACCAGTGAAGTCCCTCAGGGTTCTGTGCTGGGACCAGTCCTGTTTGGCATCTACTCTTCCGAAGCAAAAGCCAATACCAAAGGGCTCTGGATGACTACATTTGCAGATTACTGTAAGCTAGGAGCAGTCATTGAATCCCCAGATGACTTCGCAATCCTGCAGGAAGGTTCGTCTCAAATAAATAACTGGTGTTAAAATCAGGGTCTGAAACTAATGCCAAAAATGAATTATCATATCCTTTAGGAAGTCATCTACTCCCAGGAACTACCGCACTGACTATACACTCTTAAGAGTTAACCCGATTGTTAAGGATTTAGGAACTTATGTGGACAGTGACCTAACTTTTGACCAACATGTGTCTGTTGTAAGAAAGTCATTCTGTATTTGACAGTTTATAAACAAAAGGATTGTGTCTAGATCTAGGGGTGTCATTGCCCACCTTTACTCAGCTGTCATTAGGTCAATCATTGAATACAATGGCCCCCCCCTCTGACATGTATCTTTCCAGACCGATGCAACAACTGGAATGCCCACAGAGATACCTTACTTAAAGGATACAAGGCCTCAACAACATGTCCTACATGGGTCGACTCAAAGCTCTGTCACTATACTCTGTATCCTACGGACTGCTAACAGGTGACCTGTTTCTGCCACACAAGGCATCCTCTGACCCTTTATTGATGGATTTACTGCACATTAACAAGTCAAATGGCATAGGAAATAGTCTGTCTAGGTATCTAAATCTTTTCTGCAACATCAACAAAACAATTTGGAGTGGCAGATATATTTCGCAGAAGATACTGCTGCTGCTGTGGAACAGGCTCCCCGAGTCCCCATCCACATAAAACAAATTTCACCCCTGTCTATTTTCAAGCTCAACTTAGATCTGTGAATGGGAAATAGAAAACTTACCCCAGTGCTGCCCCTGTAGTACTAATGGACAGAGGTAACTCCTTAATGCTTTATCCCGTGCATGGGTCCATGGTATGATCCCAGTAAATATTATTAGGGGTAATATATAATTATTGACCATGGAATGGGTAAGACCAATCTCTAACCAAATAGGATAGATTAATTTGAACACAAAAAGGGAAACTGGCTAGGATTAAATGGCCTGCAATGGCAGCTATCCTAGTACTTAACTATGAGCCTACGAAATCTATAAGATGTTTACAGCCCCAAACTTATAACTCTTGGAAAATAATAAACACGTTTTCATAAAAGAAGTGACAGCAAAACTGTAGGGGGGTAAACTATGCGGCCAAAATTTCCTAAAGTTCATACACTTTTAAATGCCATGCCCATTTAGACCTAAGTTAGTAACTAATGTCACAAAAGCTGAAAAGTGCAGAAACTGGTGAATGATGCAGGCCTATAGTCACTGTAAAAAAGAAAGTAAGAAAGTGTGTGGAGATTTTAGTTAGCATAACTTCTGGGTTGTGTACTGTGTGGCATCTGTTACCATGGAGAGAGGGCACGTTTCTTTCACTAAAGGAAGGAAATGTTTTACAAAGACTGACTTAAAAGATTGCCTGCAGCTGGAAATGAAAGAATATGTCATATTCTTTACAGTTAATACACACAAATGTTTTTCTACTAAATATGCCTTTTTCTGTACATAGTATTTGTGGACAAGTTGTGAAGGAGATATTTAAAGCACAGTGTAACTTTCTTGATGTCCTTGAGACAGGATAGGATGATAAAGATTATTTAATCAAACTATGGAATAACCTGTAGAGCATAAATGAGCAGGAGTTTCAGACTAATAGAAACAAGTATGAGTCTTTCAAAAAAGACATTTTGTCCTGTCAGCATGTGATTACAGATGGACTGCACAAGTTATGAGCTTAAAATGAGGTTCAGCTAAAGTCACCACGGCCTCAGAATATGTCACTGCTGAATTCATACTTTGATTGGTTGACTGCTACCATCAGTTTTTACCAAACCTGTCAATTGTTCTGCATCCTTAGTGCCAATGAACAAGTACCTAGAAATGGATAGACAGTTGTGAAAGAATATTTAGGGCAAGGAAGAGGATAGTTATACTGGCTTAAGGGTTTAGCCTTTTTGATCCTTCTCTTGGTATAAGGTTGGTAAATGATGGTTTGCCTTACTGAAATGGCATATATTTACTACACAAGCTCCTAAATGGTACAGGGAAGCCTAATGCATTTGCTTCAGCATGACTCAGAACAACTCAGTGCAATTATACTCTCATTGGCAGTGCAGCTTTTAGTCAGGTCTGGGGAATTACATTTTACCATTATTGTTAAGGGAATTAGTACACAAAAGTTACAAAGCATCAACTTAACTCTTCATTTGTAACTCAAGAAGAAGTGTTTCATCCATGACAGTAGCACAGCTGCAGTGCTGGGCTCTATTCATAGGTGCACATTCATTTGACTTTGAACATAAGGCCAATCATGTCCATAGAGGAACAATTGATTAATGGTGATTAATAGTGATACTCTGAAACCAACCAGCTGAAACCCACTTTCTACTAACATTGTAATAAGACTTTTTTGAAAGGGGGCAAGCCCTCCTGAGCCAACATGGGGAACACCCTTCCCAACTTCCCAGACTTATATATACCTATTCCAAGGTCACACAACAGTGGAGAAAAAAGAAAACTCCACTGCCAATTAAAACTGTCAGTGAATTAACCTTGTAGTATTGGTATTCTCATAAAGATGCTTATGGGTATAAAGCAGGGTGACAATGTTGATGGGATGTAACATTTACCCTACAAGAAACCTGTAAGTCAAGTATGGATGACCCCTTGTGCATGCATTACACCCGTTGAACATCTGATAGTGATGGATGCACTTAAATGGAAAAAGAATCAGAAATGATCCAGTAATGTCCAAAGTACAAGATAGGGCTATGAAAACATGACCCAGAATTCTTGTATCTTACATTTGCAGTTTGAAAAGTTTATCTGTATGTTAAAAGACTCTTGTTAGTGGTTATGGAGTGGTGATTCTATTAAAGTTTCACCAGAATGCTAGTTGCTATCTGTAATGGATCTTTTGGCATTATACTAATGAAGTAACTGGGTTGTAGCAGTACATGTTAGCTACGTATGGATATATGAGTTGAATACTTAAGAAGAGCCTATATTGAAGTCATATAATGCAAAATACACCATCTCAAGAAACTTTTCATCTTAGCATAGGCAATCATCTCCATAGTGGTATATCTGCACTAGGTTTTCAGGAGCTTTCAATTGCATTGTCTTTTTAATTATTTCTGTTGTGCACTCCAGATGAGAAGAAGGTGTACACCATTTAGAAGGCAATTGATTGAAAATATTTATAGTGAGCGGTTTGCCTGAATAAACTTGGAGCAATAATGGTCAATGGATCATGAGAAAGGAATTAATATTTTTGCAAAGTAAATTGGAGCTAAACATTTGATATATGATCCTCATAATCTAACTACAGATGACTAGCAGAATGAGTTACACAAATCTTTAAGAATGTTATTTAAACCATGACTTCTGAGCATAAGCCAGTACAGTTGCATCATATGAAGGAGCATTACCATTTTACACATCAAATAAAGCCTAATCCACTAAAGCATCTTCATTACTGGTGTTCCTAAATTAGAATATGAGGTGAGTACTTTTCTTGAGATTCCTTCCAGGGTGGATTCTAGAGTGAATACATCTGATTTTCAGTTTTTGTTGTGTTTCTAATCGCAGTGGTTCTTAGATTGCCTACCTCTTGTCCTATTTAACTTCAAAAACCTTCCATGTATATCTCATTCACTCCTGCAGATTATTACTACAAGTTCATATAGCAAAGGCTTTCCCTTTAAACTAAACTTCAACCACTCCCCCTTTCATGTCTTCACACTCACTCTTTGCACATTCTAATACAAACAGCTTTAACCCTTTTCCAGCTTATTATTAAAATCTACATTTAATGTTATTACCCATTCCTGTCGAAGTAGTAGTTTGTAATGAAAAAAATAGTACACATACAATTTGTTTAAAATGAAAATTTATTGCACAACTTAATTTAGTAATTATTTAAATAAGGTACCTCAAAATTTATGTTTAGCAGGCCCAGCAGTACACATCTATCTTTTTTTTTATTTAAAACAGGCAGGATCATAGTTTAAATTATGCATGGAAGTGGTACATGACAAAATTTCTGAAGACCTGATAGGTGATAGTTATTGGGGAGACTCCATTTTTCAATCTGGCACTTTTTCTTTCTCTCCCAGGGATGAGTTTCAGGTCCCTAATGCCTGTACAATATATATGAGAGTTAAAAAAAGTCTGTTCATTAATTTGGTGCTCCTTCCCTCCTAAAGAGGAGTGCTAGGTCTGCCCACCCTCACATTTTGTGAGGAGTAAAAATTTGAAAAAACATAATAAGTAAATGGATCTGCTTGTCACCCCCCCAACACCTTGCACCTGGGGTGGCTGCCCCTTTTCCTCATCCTAACTATGCTTCTGCTCAGCAAACACAGAACTTAATACATGTGACAGATTGCACAGATCTGCTTACCACAGTAAATCACATGCAAAAATTCACCATGGTGTGACTGCATGGAGAGTCCATAACAAAATACATGTGTTAAAGCTGAAACAATCCACACTCAAAGGCCCATAAAGCAAACATCATGATGTGGCAGCTCCAAATGTATCCTAGTCATTGGTGGCTCCCTTGTGCATAAAACAGATGCATATACTTCACCAGCCTTTTCAAGGAGTTCACAACAGTGAGGTGCCTACTTGGGGCCCAAATTAGGGACCTCTGAATTAGATTAAATTGCATTAAATGTATGATATGGTAATTGCTACCAATGGAGTGAACAATCTTAAGAAGTTCTCCATTTTAGGTATGTAACAGATACATACCTCTCAACCTGGAAACATCAAAAATCTGGACAAGGCCCATCAAAAATAGGTACAAATCTGTACGCTGATTAACATACAATTTGCATACATAATTATGTAAGCCCACCCACTCTAATGGAATTGTGGGATACCAACTTTCAAACAAAACTGAAGAACAGACAACCAAAATATGACACCAGAGCCCCCCCTGCAGCCATTCCAATGTCCCATTGCCTGGCTATTTTGCCCCATTTACCATAAAGACTAATGTGCATACTGCTTTACTTCTACAATGATTTGGATTTTATTTTTACATTTTATAGCACAATGCACAAACACTAAGACATCTGCTAAACAAAGCAATACTGTCTCACAAGTCACAATGATGAGACTTGGCATTAAAACATTCTCTGCCCTTGAAACTCACATTCATTGAAACAGCATTGAAACCCACACCACATCCAAACAAAATGCATCTGGCCAGTGATGGATAAAAGATTACCTTTGGGCTGTTTTCAAAATTCATATCATAGGCCCCTTGCACACACAAGAAACATACACATGTTATTCGATACACTTTTCTGACTTTATTAAATTATATTCCTTGTATAATACAGCACTCTTGTTACACTTGGAGCACATTTTAAATTTATTGTTTGGATTTGAACATTTTTCCAGTAGGCAATGAAACAAAATGCATGAACCAATAATGAAAACTGCCCCATTCAGAACATTTCCATCAAAAAAGTCTACTTCCACACATGTGTGTATATACACGCATGTGATCAGTGTTCTACTCCAGTTAAAAAGTCTTAAATAAACTAAAATTAATACTAATTAGGATATGAGTAATAATTTGCCAAGAATCAACAAAACTGCTCCCTCCCATGTTCTATAATTATCTAACACACAGCTAGAAAGAAAATCAGCCACAGACACCATTGCACTAAGCGTGCAAAGAAGGCATATGCTGGAAATGTATTGGACACCTCTGTGGCATTGCTAGAAGGGATGGATGTAGTCAACCAACTGTTATAAAACACTCCCATAACCTAGCATCTGGACTGTCTAATAAGTACTCTATTGTTCCTAAGTCATTGTATATAGATCAGCATAGGCATCAATCTACAATGATTTGGATAAGAAATCCTTGTCTGCTTTTTTGTGATTCTATGTTCCATATTCCTGAGTTTTCTCAAACAGTAACAGTAATGGGGGCCTGTTTTATAATTTTTTGAAAGAGATTTGTTTAATTTAAGGACAATGTATAGTGCCTTGCTAAACCATCAACAGGACTCTCAAATCTCTAGTAGAATGGGACAAACTTCTGCAGATGCATCTGACCTTGCCAGATGTGCCACAACTTGGTAGAAGCTCTTTCCCAGCCATGCCATTTCAGTTTCCCAGCCACACACACACCTACCTTTCTAGTCGGCAGCACCACAGCAGCTCTTTCCCAGCCATCAGTCATCCAGCTGAGTTTTCCAGCCATTTCAAATGGTTGGTTGCTGTTCGGCAGTTCGGGTTGTTCCCAGCCATCAGCCATGCCATTTCAGTCATCCAGCCACGGTTGGATGCTGTTCAGCAGTTTGGGTCATCCAGCCTCGCTCGCACAGTTGGCAGTTACTCCCATTGCACTCATATTGTGAGGTGATTCCAGCCTCGATTGTAGTTTCCCAGCCATTTCAAACAGTTGGTTGCTGTTTTGTTCTGCAGTTTCAAATGGCTGTTGTGTTCCCGCGCATGCATGCGTTAGCTTCAGCTTCAGTTCCGGCAGACTGTTTCACTGAGCTGACGTCATAGGGGAACGTGATGACATCAGTTTAAAAAGCCAGGAAATTTAAAATACAAGTGCCGGGAAACTCGGAAATTAAGGGACAAGTGCTGGGAAACTCTGTGCCTCAGATATGCTGATAGTTGCACCATTACTGGAACCTTAAAATGTATATCACAAATTCTAGGGTATATCTCTATCCATTGTTGGAGATCATATTGGTTTGCTAAAGGTGTCTCAATATTTGTAAAAGAACATCTGAAAGCTAGAAGTCAAGAAAACAGCCCTCATTATTATTCCTGATAGGAATTTTATAAAATAAGGAACAATTTGAGGACATTTCTATTACTATCTATTTTCTATTACCTTAGAGCATCTACAGAAGAAATTTCATTGACTGCTTTTGAATACATCCTTTCAAATTAACTACTGGAAGGACAACATTACAATCAGCTATACATCATGAGTCACCTTAAGAACTCAGCCCAGGACTTTACCATCAAAAAGGAACTGCACTCCCTTCTTTCTAAAATACAGAAACTCACAATCAAAATTGACAAGATGGACAACAAAATAGATACTTTTAAGGAAAAATGCTCACAACTTGAACAACTTCAGGAAATGTTTACTCAACAAAAAGGGCAAATTTCACTTATAGAACAGTCATTAAATGACATTGATTCAAGACTACTAACAGAGGAACATCAAACAGAATTTTTATTACAACAAAATACCTACCTTATAGAAAAGATTATATGGAAAATTGAACAAGAAGGAACAGCATCCGGATATATGGTTTACCGGAAAAAACAGAAGGAGAAAATGTAATAAACTTTCCCACCACCTGGATACCAGATATAGTGAAATTGCCTGAAGCCCTTTCATATGGCATAGAACGTGCACACGGGTCATTAACTGCCTCTGGAAATACCCCTTCAAACAAAAATAAACCAAGATCCATAATTGTGAGCCTTTTTTCTACTCAAGACAAAGATCTTATCCTGAGAAATGCCTGGGCAAACTCACCCTTAAACTATAAAGATGCTCAAATCAGATTTGACAATGACTATTCAGTGAAAGTGGTTTCTAAGAGAAAAGAATTCCTACCAATAATAAAAATCATAAAGAGAAGCAACTGAAAACCCATCTTTTGTTTCCAGCAAGATTGAGAATGTTTCTCCCAGAAGGAGTGAAAATCTTTGAAACAGTTGATTCAGCAATAAAATATCTTTCAAATAACAACATACTAACACAAGAAGAATCTATGGAATGGACAAACAGTACACCAAAAAGAAATGCAGAAGTAAGCAATTGGAAGAACAAAAGAAAAAAAAACTGAAGGACAAATAAATATAAATATTCTTACATGTTGAAACATACACAGGACTCTAGTAGTATCAAACAGATACACCTTTACAGTTATTTCCTATTACGTTTTTCTATACTTTTTAGATAAAACATACATATATAACACATCTATAGTATTAACAAATAGGAATATTTTTCTATAGACTCTGATTGATTTATTTATGATTTAATAGATTAGTGAACTGTAAAAATGTTTAAAGTTTTGTTACTAGATGCAGTTTCAAAGTAAATATTCAATCTCAGGAAATGGGTGTGCTTAATTTAATTTTATAGCAACAGCTAGTAAACATTTACGTTCACTACTATTCTAAAGATGCTATAAGAACAGTATCACAGATATGTTAGTTTTTAATATTTATTGATAAGGTAGTTTAACAAATCTAAAATATTATTAGAATCTACTATAATAAGCCCTTCTAAGTAAAGATAATTAAACATTTGTGAAGGGGGAAAAGAAATTATTCATTGGAAGAAGTACATAAATATATATGTTACTGTTATGCTTTCCTTTCCTTTTTTCTCTCAGAATTGTCATAAGAACAATTACAACTGTTACTTTTTAAATTACAAACAGTTTATTAAGCTCGCGCAAACCTTACCTTGATTAAAGAGGGGAAATAATTGTACTATCCTTCCTGCCAGGTCCTCGAGCCATTTACATTAGTTATAATGCACTATTAGCTCAACAGACAGTAAATCCAATATGCGATGTCTCTTTGCTTACGTTTATCATCCTGTAAATGAATGTAATCATTTAATCATGAAGCAGAGACGCAAACTATGAAAATAAGCTACCTTCTTAAAGCAATAGCTCTGTAAGCACAAGCATTGAATAACAAAAGTCCCTCATGATGCTTTCCCATTGAACCCTTATTGTGTCACAATTAAAATTGTAAACAATGTTTATTTATTCTGCTATGATGTATATGGGTTTTATCATAACAATATAACACAATCTACTTGTTGTACATGCTGTTGTTATTGTATGTTGGCAAATTTATGCCTGTTCCCTTTTCCGGCCAAGATGATGGGAGGGTGCTCTACATGAATGTTTATCTCTAATTGTACCTGCTTTCTCATTGTTATTTTAACAGTGAGAGTTTTTTATTCACTGTTATCTCTACATGCTTTGCTGCATCCAATTTTAGAGGTATATAAACTGGTGTCTCTATGTAAATTTTACTTCCGGCTGTCATAGCCTATATTTATTGTGTACTCTCTGTTTAAATCACAACTCAGGATAACTCACTGTTTGCACATGCAATCTCTAATTCTGCATTGATTGAAGAGCTTTCCAGCCACCCAACTCTAACAGATAATAGTAGCTGTGCTTTCTGTATAGTTCTAGTGGTCAGCGAATTAACAAAAGCGTGCGAGCTATAACATCTAGTGTCTGAATGTATAAGTGATCTGTTACACGTTACTGTTGCCTGCTGACTGTGCTAAATTAAAAATACATCTTTTAAACTGCGCTTTCCTCTATAGATTCCCATCAAAGACAGCATTATAATACTAATCATATTGTCTCTTTTTCTCCAATTGTATTACAGTCCAAAATTATAGCTCTCCAGATAACTTCCTTCCAGCACCAAACTTCATTATTTTTAATGCATGCTATTATTTCTCTTTTATAATTATTATTTAGATATGCCCTTCTTAAGCAATTGTAACACTGGATGCAAGTTATGTTCTTTGTTAAGGGGATGTATTACATTGCTTCTTAAAGAAATAGCAAATGTGACCATTTCTGTAATGTCTGTTAACTGAGTAAATGAGATGGAACTTGGACACATATTAAAAATGAAGTCATAATTTTTATTTCCTACACGCAAGATTGGAGAAAATCAGTACTTAAATGATAGCTTCTTTAATGGGTGGCAATGATTGGGAAAGGTATCACCCTTGTTTAAGGTATATGCACAGCAACATTTTGAGATCCAAGAGCATTGCTTCGGGTGAAGGCTGAGTCATGAGCGTGACAATGTGACATTTGCCCCTGTCAGTGCACACTACTCAGATTTGCCGGCATTTGGTCAGTTTACATATACAGGATGGGATCTGGCTGTCCTTCCTGTTTCTGACTACTTCTCCTGGACCCTGTTTGTGCAGGTGATTAGTGCCTGATAGGTAGTGTCCTTTTTTGTGCTTCATTTGCACTGACATTATAATCTTGTCATTGTTGAGTATGGATGAACTTCCTGTACTTACAGAGCTATGTAAATGTGCATCAGCCTGATTGGAAGGCAGCAAGCAGGGTGCCAGGGGAATAAACAGTTAAATATTACACGGTGATGTGAATTATTTTATTGTTTCACTGCTGTCACTGCTTTGCTGATATAGTTACCAACATTTTATCATCTACAATTGTTTCTGTCAATATTTTAGGCTTATAAAACCTCTTTTGATTATTTGTAATGATCCCATCACCACATTGTGTCACTTAAGTTTTGCATTTCAGTAAGTCCTGAATATAAGGAATTGGAGATTGTTTAAGTTACTGCCTTCAGATGTCATTTTATGGTCTGTTATTGCCTGGTCTAACCAGTAAGTAAATGAAAATAAAAAGGCTTGTGATTGCAATAATGAAACACATGTGAGGGAAATGCAATATCCTCAAACAGTGAAATATTAAAACACAATTCAGTGATTTTATCTGATGTTGAAACATTAGTGGGGCTTTAACGGAAAAGTAATTTTTTTACTATATCTAAATCCTACATAAAACCACATATGAAAGAACTATATTATTTTTGATGTAATTGCAATTTATTTATTTTTCATAGTTTCAGGGCTCATAATTGTGGGTCTCATAGTTGCAATTGGAAGTCATATAAACTTTCAAAAGTATTATATTACTCACAAAAGGACTTGGACTAGGGACAGTTAAACATCATTTTGAAGAAATAATTCATTTAGCTAAAGGCAGCCTGATAATAACAGGAGATTTTAATTGTATAACAAATGATAAAGACTCTGATTCAAAAACTACAAGAAGAAAATTACTTATATCAAAGGCACTTTTAAAATTCACAGAAACAATATGCTTAAAAGATATAAATGACTTTGCTGACCCAGACTCACTAATTTATTCCTTTTACTCTCATAGGCATAATACTAACTCTAGGATAGACAGGATATATATATATATATATATATATATATATATATATATATATATATATATATATATAATGATTTAATAATGAAAATAGATAAAGTTAAAATAATAAATTGTCCACTATCTGATCATAATGCACTAGTTTTTGAGATAGAACTTAAGCATATGGATACAAATCCCATTACAAGAATACCCTCTTACATAACAAAATTAACAGACTTTAAAGAATTCTATGAAAAAGTAATTATAGCTTTTCTTGGTTTGAACACAACAGAGGACATTTCAGAAATATATATTTGGGACTCATTAAAAGCCATTTATATATGGGAAAGTATTATCTTGGTACATCAATAAAAGGAAAATCTGGAATAAAGATATGTTAGAATTACAAGAGAAGGCTGATAAATTGAAGTTGGAAGTTCAAAAAAGAAACATAGATTCGGCTCAAGAACTATTACAAACTAACAATAAATATGCAGAAATATTACATCATAAGATTATGATTAATTTGGAAAAGATAAAACTAAACTCCTATTCTACTAATCCAAAGCATCAAAAACAATTAGCAAAGACAACAAAAAAATCAAATCCAAACAAATTAAAGAAATATATATACCAAGAAAAAAGTAACAGATTTAAATAGTATTCTGGAAGCATTTAGACAACAATATAATTCAGATGATTCTTTAAATTCTCAAGAAATATCTACCAAAGATATGAAAAATTACCTTGAAAATAAAATTCTTACTACGTTAACAAAAGTACAAATAGACGCTATAAAGAAATCAATTACAATGATGGAATTGAAATCACAAATTAAAAAACTTAAAGTAAATAAAGTACCTGGCCCAGATAATATATTAACTGAAATGAATAAATTAATACCTAATCAGGCTATAACCTTACTTTTAAAAGTATATAATATAGTTAAACAAGACATAAATATCCCACCCTCTTGGAAATACTCATCGATATCTCCAGTAATTAAAACAGGCAAAGATGAGAAGCAATGTTTATCATATAGACCAATATCATTATTAAATATAGTTTACAAAATGTTCATGGCAATATATGCAGACAGAATCAAGCACTTTCTTCCCATGTTAATCCATGAAGACCAGGCAAGTTTTATTAAGGGAAGAAATATCTATGATAATCTTAAAAGAATTTTATCACTCATAGATTATACTAAACATATAAATTTTGATTTAAACTTAATATCCCTAGACATTAACAAGGCTTTTGATTCAGTCAACTGGGATTTTCTGACATTAGTTTAAAATTCATATAATTTCCCCATAACTTTCAATACCCTCATTCAATCATTATATAAAGAATCTATAGCATATGTTAAATTTGGATCATATAGATCAGGACCTATACAAATCAAGAGGGGAACTAAACAAGGCTGTCCTTTATCACCACTGCTATTTGCTTTAATAGAACGCTTTGCAAATCAAATTAGATCAAACAATAACATCAAAGGAATACAAATCAACAAAATATTAAATCTTAAAATATAGCTCTTTGCTGATGACATACTTTTAACCCTAGCAGACACTAACAAGTCTTTACAGGCATTATTCAAGGATCTAAAAGAATTTCAAAATGTCTCAACCTTACATTTTAATGAAAACAAAACAAAAATTTTACCATGCAATGCCAAAAAGAAATATATAAGCAAACAATATTCCAAATATATAGCAGAAGACAACAAAATATTGTATTTAGGTATAGAATTACTTGAAAATTTAACAGATCCACTTGTATTTAATTTTACAAAAAATAGACAAAATAGAACAGACAATATCTAACTGGAACAAACATATGTTTACAATGGGAGACAGATTATATCTTTTTTAAAATCAATTATTTTTCCCAAAGTACTATACATAATACAAAGTTTTTCATTGCCACCTCCTAAATATGTCATCCAAAGATTTAAAAAAAATAATATTAAACTTCTTATGGTTTCCAAATAAACCCCAAATTGGTTTAAATAAGCATTTACCAAATTGGGATGAAAGAGGAATTAACTTACCAGACATTGAGACATACATTTTATCATCTGTTATCAAAAATATAACCTTATGGTTGAATGCTGACTACATCCCTATTTGGAAACAAATACATGAACAAATTTATATACAACTTAATCATACCCATATACAGGACTATTTAACTATTGTACCATCATCCCTAATCTGGATGTTAAAAGATCACCTAGTAGGGGCAAAAAATAAAAACAATAAATTACCATCAACATATATACATACTACCTTAAAAACAGTTAAAACATTTATAAACAAAGTCCCAAATATCAATACTTGTTTTTTACTGACTCTACCAATAGCCTTTACACCTGCTATTCTCGATACATTTCAAACACAAAAAATAAATACATTAAAGAAAAGTTAAATAAACTATTGGTATAAACTAGATGAACAAGAGAAACTATTAACAAATGATCAAATAATTAACAAGTATAATATAAATATAGACTCATGGTTACTCTTGCAAAATCTAAGACAATATCTTATAAATAAAACATATCAAATGCAAACAACAGTTAGACGAAATGTCCCTAAATTCATTGATTATTTTATTATAATCATAACACAACCTTATCAAGGAATATGCTACCTATCTAATATTTACAAGCTTATTAAGAAAACAAAAATCTATTATCCAGACACATACTGGAATTATTACTTACAGATAAATAACTACCTTCCCAGCAAAGAAGAGAAAGATTATTTTAAGATCATCCAAACAAACAGCATTATCAATATATTGGCAATTATTTACTTGGAGATATTTAAACAAATGTTTTTTATACACCAGATAAATTAACCAAAATATTTGCTAGTGAAGAGCAATGTTGGAGATGTCAAATCAAAATAAGGCCTGACTGGAATCATATTTTCTATGAATGTGAGTATCTCCCTTTGTATTGGGAAAATATTAATTATTTTCTCCAAATAGCTTTTAATGATAATTATTAATTAACAAAATCAATGATTCTATTCAACTCTCCCATTCCAGAATGTGTGCCAAAAAAGATTTCAGGATACTATGGTCATTGATGGCAGTAGCACGCAAAATTATCACCATCCATTGGAAAAAGTACTTCTCCCATATTTAAGAAATTTAGAAATTTGTCATCAACAGTTGGACATATGGAAATATCTACACTGAAGAAAAGAACTAAAAGACTTATATCACTTTATAACTCTTGGATGAAAATGGACAAAGATTCATGAAATAATTTATTGTTCTTTATAATATATTTAAATGTATTCATAGTTTTGCCTATATAGACACTAATGCACATAGATAATGTTAAGAGATTATATGTTGTAAAATTGTATATATATTTATTCTTTCTTTTGAATCTATGTAATGTTTGATGAATTATCAAAATAAAAAAAATAAAAAAAGATAACAGCCCAGAACTAGAAGTTGTTTAAACAATAATAGATATCTGTTGTACTGAACATAATAGCAGAGGAACTACTGTATACCATATGTGTCTTCTTATCAAATTGTCTATAAAGCATAACCATCAGAAAATTATCTAGGAGAATTTATAAACACGTGACAGCAATTAAAAACAAGGATTTGGTAATGCATTAGCTAAACATGTAGAAGTTTGTTGTAATTTTTAAAAAAATCTATTCTTTTCTACAAGATTCTGTTAGTTTGAGTGATTCTGGAGGTGATTTTAATGTGCATTTAGAATGTAAGGAAACTGAATGGCAGACTAGACTAACAGCTGATAAAGGGCTTGGTCTCAATGAGCACATTAATATAAAATGTGTTTTATTAGAACAAAGACTATAATTATTGCTATATGTTTATGTTTAGGTTTATATTTACATGTATTTGATTTATGTATGTTTTTAATCAATAAATTTGCATTATGGGGACATTTATTGTCACTATTTAGCATTTGATTGGGTAAAGATGTCATATGACCATGATATAATGCTTATAAAATGTGGATTCATTTGGAAATGATTTAATCTGAAGACTTCTAAAATTAAAAGAATGAAAGCACTCAGTTCATTTGTCCTTGGCGTGATCTTTTTTAGAACTTTTTTACTATGAAAATCCGACTTGGAATGAAGCCAATTTTCAGTGGAGGCCTGGGGAGAAATGCTTCAGATGCATGTCTTTGTAATGTGGGAGGAAACTGGAGCACCAGGAGGAAACCCACACGAACGTAGGATGGACATGCAGACTCCACACAGAAGGCACTCCAGCCAAGAATTGAACAAAAGAACCTCTTGCTGTGAGGCAAGAATGATACCGCTGCACCACTGCGCCATATATATATATATATATATATATATATATATATATATATATATATATATATATATATATAAGTATATGTTATTGTGTCTTTCGGCTTTTCCCGGTTAGGGGTCGCCACAGCAGAACTCCGGTCCGCTAATGATTGGCAGTTGATTTTTACGTGCTGAGTTGCCAGTCCTAATGCACAATCAATATATATATATATATATATATATATATATATATATATATATGGTTCTACCTGACCGACAGCGCGAAGACCGAGATCGACCGATCGAAATCGAGAAGAGAAGATCGAAGAAGAGAAGAGAGACACGCTGGCGAATGGCAGAACATCGACAACACGACACGAAGGATGACAACACCACCGAGGATGCGACATGGGGGAAAGCCGGAGTATATGAAATGAAGACGTTAGAGTATTGGACGGTATGTAGCGTGCGGACGGTCTGTGGCGGGGATTGTAAGTGTGGAGATTGTGGGTAGGTGTGGAGAGGGGGGTGGGTTAGTGTTAGGGGGGTAGTTAGAGTAGGGGGGGGTTAGGTTAGTTTAGGGGGTTAGGGTTGTGAGTTAGGGGGTTAGGGTAAGGGGGGTGGGTTAGGAGGTTAGGGGTAGGGTAAGTATAGGTTAGGGTTAAGGGGAGGCGGTAGGGCGGGGTAAGGTGAGTTAGGTGTAGGTAGGGTTAGGGGGGAGGTTGTGTGTGGTTTGTGGTTGTTTGTGTTTGGGGTTGTGTTTTGTGTGTGTGTGTGTGTGTTTGTTGTGGTTTTGTTGTGTGTGTTGTGTGTGTGGTGTGTGTGGTGTGTGGTGTCGTGTTTGTTTTTGTTATTGTGTATATGTTGTCGTATGGGTGGTTGTTTATGGTGTGTCGTGTGGACTTTGTTTGTCGTGGGTTTGTGGTGTCATATATATATATATATATATACCTACAAACATATTCACATATAAATGAGTCGATAATTAAATATCAAGCACACACGCATGCGCGCGCACACACACACACACACACACACACACACACCCACCAGCACATATATACAAAACACAAAACAAAACATGCCTTATGTGGGAGGAGCTTAAATATACCAACTCCACAGTCACACAAGTATGACTACAGTGAATCCTCCATTATGCTGCTATAGTCGACAGAATTCACCTTGACTAAAAATACAAGCGATGAAGATCCAGATAAAAATACTTAAAAAGGGGCAAAGGGAGAGTATGATAAATATGTTGCAGCTATCTCATCACCAATCTGTATATGTCATACAGCATTTATCACCACTGTACGCACATCGCCAATTTCATCCATTCAAGTCCTGTAACTAATCACAGTAATCTAGACCATCTCTCACTTAAAAATATACTAATACACTTTCGCAACCTGTAGAGACAAAAATACATGTTCATATCCAAATGAAACCTCTCCAAATAAATTTTTTGTCCCAGAAATTAAATGAAAAACATCACAATGAAAAAGGTTAAATGAAATAATAAAATATTAAAATAATAAACTAAATGATATAATAAGAAATGATAAATGTAATCATCCTGTCCAGAAATGGCATTACTACCAAAATGGACCTTATTCTAAACAGATGAACTGAATATGAATAGTTCAGTTGAAAATCATAACCGGAATATAACAGTAACATATCCCTTACTACATGTCTATAATAGTGCCACAGAAATTACCTGACATTAAAAAATATGCAAATTACTTCAAAAGTAAAGTAGTCCAACGTTTGCAGTTTTTTGAATTTATTAGTATAATGAAAGTGCTTATTTATTTAATTTTATTTTTAATAAATTCATACTTCTGGAAGTGGTAAATGTATTTTTGTTTTACTTAATTAAAATTAATGTCAGGATCAGTGCTCTATACAATTGCAGCTGTTAGTTTCAGTGAGGAGTAGTCCATTTAATATTTAGCATACAAAACTGTGGGAACAATTACCTACAGCCCATTTCACTGCTAAAACAGTATATACACTAGCTGGTGTTCCTCTACTGACTTGAAGAGTTTTGCTAGACTAAAGATAATAAAAGGGATGTGATATTACTTGTAACTTTCTGAGTACAAAAGTCATTACGTATTAGTAAAAGGACTGATGCTACACTTAATGTTGATTTTCACATTTCATATTGATGGTGTCCAGGTAGGTATACTGGGGGTTACCTTTTGCCATCAGTCTGGCATATTGAGTTTGATAAGACTCCCTTTTGGAGAATCCTGAACACTTTTTTTTTTTCATGCTCCACACCCAGGTTAAGTGACTAGAACTCCTCGTAAGCTAGCTCTCTTGTGCAGTCAAAAAAATAGCATTACCTGGGACATGTTTAAATGTTCATTGCCTCTATGGAACGCCAGTTTCCAGAAAAATAAAATAAATTGTGTGTGTGTGTGTGTGTGTGTGTGTGTGTGTGTGTGTGTGTGTGTGTGTGTGTGTGTGTGTGTTGAAGCTGGAACTGGAAACACAAGCACAGTCTGGGAGCCAATTAAGTTCAAGAAGCAGTGCAGGAAGGCGGAGCTACTACATGCAATCTGCTTATAGCTCAGACATTTAACTCTAAAGCGTGCCAGTGAATAAGCTGAAAGCAATGCTGTTCAAAGTAAATCAGGAGCATGGATTGTAGAGGGGGAAATTGATTATAAGGGATGCATAATGTTGCAGTGTCAGTATGGTTTGTGATGTAAAATGCTTGCAACTAGGGTTGTGTCGGTGTGGTTTGTTTTCACTTATATAAATGGATGATTGCCTGTGTAATAAGTGATGATTTACTAAAGGTGTTTCTTGTTTAAAAAAGGCAGGAATTGAATAAAAATAAGTTTTATGGCAGGCCATGTAATAAGATAATTTGCCTTATGACTGATACATTGATTAACAGCGGCAGTATCTTTTGGACTGATGTCAAAGGGATTACATTTTGTCAACTTCCTTTTGATTTTGATCCATCAGTTAGTGTCCATGGTAACATACTGACAGCTAGTTGGTGGGCATGCTGCATTTCAGCAACAATGAACTATATCTACCATTGTTGAGATTGCAGGTGTAGAGCATACTTAAGACCCTTCATAATGTATGAACAAGTCAACATTAACATATGTGATAATTACAGGTGTCTTACTGTGGTAATTATTTAAACTGTTATTTAATCAGGTGGTGCATCTGTTTTCAATGGATAAAGTGTGATACATCCTGTATAATAATGCACAGGCAGCCATTAACTAATATAGTAGCAGGTGATGATGAGAGAGATGCTGCTGTAAACTTACAGAATAATGTAGCACAATCCTATAATGCTGTCCCCCAAGCTAGATAGTTTAACATATTTTTATATTTTATGTATTTAATTTTGATTTTTAATAAACTTGCTTTGATTTTCACAAAAAATTATTAAAAATGATTACTGACCATAATAATTATACACATTGTGTGAGTTTTCCTAATTATTTGCGTAACTAGTATATATTAAATAAAATAAGCGTTCATCTTCTATAATTATTATACTTGAGGTCATAGTCCATGGCTGTGACATTTTAGTAGTTTTCATGTAAATAGGTGATATTATGCAGTATGAAATGAACTTAGACAGAATCCTAGTGTGCAATGTGATCTATTCATGACGTTTTATGCAATGTTGAGTGTCTTAAAAAGCAGTATATATAATGCATTTTGTATCTGCATGAGGATTTACCTTTTTATGCTTTTCATACTTTTCTGTTAAGTATCAGTAGCTAATTATTTTAACAAGCAGAACACATACACATGCGCGCACACACACACACACACACACACACACACACACACACACACACACACACACACACTCTCACTCATAAAAAATGCAAGGAATGTAGTCAGTGTGACCTGAGCTGCTACCTCAACTAGTCACTTTGCTGGTGACTTGGTGTATCTATTAAGCAGATAGTTTGTGCAGTGAGATTTAGAACCATCGCTATAGTTCTTCTGAAGAAATGAAATATCAACATAACCAATCTCTTTTGACATCCAAGTATTGTGCACATATGCTGAAATAGTTACACATCATACCTATTATGAGACACATGTTGTGAAACAGTAGTAATAAGTGATAGGTATATGCAGGTCCATACACATTAGCACTGAATCACATGCAATAATATTTTTGCTATTATATCTCTTTTCATACAGAACAAGGGCTGTCTATATTCTGTAATGGTTTGCCAAGTAAATATAGCTAAGTATTATAGTAGAGGTTACAGAGGAAAATGTAAAAGTTATTTTTAAATCACATTCCACAATAAGCACCTTCTTTCTTTCTGGTGCATTTCACATGGGCTTTCTGTTGAGGGTCTGTTTTTCTCTGTCAATCTGTTTCTTCTTTTCAGGACAGTTATTTGATTTCCCCTTGAGACCATTTACTGATTATTTTAACATGCAAGACTCTTTACAAAAAAAAAAAAAAAAACATATTGTTCTGATGTGCCTGATTCATTCAAAAAATAGCTTCTCTATTCCCTTAGGAATGTACTGTTTCTAATTTCATTTCACTTAAATGCTCCATAATTTAGTAGTACATATTTAAAAGTTCTTTTCATTTGAAAACCATCCATTCTTGTTCTTTAAAGTGGTTCCAGGAGAAGGCAACAGCATTGCATGTTCTGACCTGAGATCAGGCCGGATTATAAATCTACACAAACTAAAGTTTCTAAAGGCCTTGGATCTTTGTTTCTGAGATTGCCATGAATTAAATATAATAAAGTGATTAATGACCGATCATTTCCTGAAGTTTATGATGCAACCACAAGTTAATTACTGATTGCAAACAACAGAAGTGATTTAAAACTTTATATAACTGCAAGTACGTTATTTTTATAGGTGGAGGCAACGCAGAACTTGCTTGGAGTATGATATTTCAGTTCCAAAACTGTCATGTCCACTGTTTGTACCTTAGCATGTTATCTAACTTTCCTTTGCTCACTTGTTACTCAAACTCTGTTTTCTATCTCTCCACTTGTTATATGCTTGCATGTATTAAAAGGGTGGCATGATATCTCTTTTTATTCTATGGGATTATTTGTGTGACCAAGATATATTTATTTTAAATTTCTTACTGCAAAAATAATGGAATTAAAACACAAATTTTTTAGATTTTAGAATGCAGAATGCATGCAGACAATGGCTATTCATTTTACTGTCTCATTTCCACAGATGCAGCTGATTTCTGTTCAACATTTTCATTTGTATTTCACAAAATTCACGACACAGCATTGATAATATAGCATGATATAATGTAAGTGAATTAAGTTCCATACCTGTTATAATGCAAAAGAGTTATTATACCACAAATATTCCAGTGATAGTATTTTCAATATGACTACCCTAGCTATATGGGTTATATACTGCCTAGGATATAACAGCAGGCCAGTCTACCAAAGCCTTGAACTCCTTCCTGACATGCATCCGGGCTGTTGGCTGCTCAAGCTCCATGCAGAGAAAACCAGCAGCCTGAGCATCAAAAGCTTCAGTACTTTCATACTGACCTTAGAGAGTGCTTCTCTTAGGGGCTTCAGAGGATTGGCAATCTGCTAATGGTCTTTCCATTGCTGGGCATATAAGTTATTTTGGGGCAAAACTTTCCACAATACTTTAATTTCTTTGTCTTCTGTGCTGATTTCTGTGAGAAACATTGTGTTTTCTAAGAAAAATATTTTTAATGAGTGTCTTAAGACTGGCTGGTCTGACCGGCTATTTGCTTTCTGTTCTTTATAGTTATACTGTTTTTTGCTTATTGTAAGCACTTTTTGTGACAAAACATGTGCTTATTTTGTTGTACGTATTCTGTTTTATTAGGGGCAAATGTGTTTTAAACTGAGAGTGTGTATTTTGTGAACACTGCTTTTGAAAATTTACCTGTCACTGACTCATTCCAAATGTGCTAACAAGGAATCAGGCTTCCTTTTCAGCAGAATGGTAGAACAGTTTATTACTTTTATGGTTCTACCTTCCTCCACACCCAAGAAGAGAAAAACTTGCAAACAGCCATTGTCAGCACAGCAGGCTCAGAAGATCGCCACAGCTGCCAGTGTGTGACTGGTTCCACAGACCATTCACTTTTTTATCTACAGCCCTCTGGTGTATGTATTTCAGCCACCATTTACCTCCCACATCCTCTGGAGCTGTTCAGGTGCCTTTAGCAATTGTGGGAGAACCACTCCTGTAAGTCTCACAGGAAGGAGCAGAGAATGCATCCCTGCATAGCTGGGTTAAGAGACCTGCTCACTGGGTGAAGTACCACCTATGAGTTGGTCCCCGTCTAGAGATGTCTCATACCACCTCTGAGTTGGTCCCTATCTAGAGATGTCTCAGAAAAAAAAAAAAAAAACAAAAGCTAAAAATGTATTTTCCTTGGAATGTATTTCTGTTGATAAAGGACAGTTTTGGTAGCTTGTCTAAAGGTTTATTACAGACTTTGAAACCTTTTAATAAAGACTGTAATTTTTGAGAAAAACAATGTCAGTTTCCTCAGTTTCTGAGGATTCCCTCTCTAATGAGCAGGATAGCAGTGAGGATAGTGCACCTTCTTGGGTCTATATTAAAAGACCAAAAAGGTGTTTCATCGAACACCTCTTGGTCGACAGATAAAGAGCGAACGCATTAAACCACGAACGCTTAAAACAACCATTTATTTCCTTTGGAAAGAAATCATTTGGCCATCCCCGTGTGTTTGCCCCTTTCCTCACTGTAGTGCGATCTTGGAGTTGGTATATTTAGTTGGGGGGGGTATGGGGGGGCGAATGTTTGAAAGTGTGTGTGTGTTTGTGCTAGCAATTTCTTTCCCAGGGAAATAAATCGCTGTTTTGAGCATTCGCGCTTTAGTGCATTTGCTCTTTCTGTGTTGACCAAGAGGTGTTCGATGAAACACTTCTTCGGTGTTTTAATATAGACCCCACCTTCTCTTTTTTTTTTCTGCCCAGAATCCTGATTCTGATTTTTAAAGAATGCGGTCTCAGAATCTCCTTTGGAGGTAACGTATTTTCTGAAACTATAGGGTGAATAAGATGTTTCAGTGGGAACAAACTGATAGTCCTTCTTCCGTAAGAGATATTATAATTTATTATAAGTAGAGTTTCCATAGCCTACAGCTGTTCGTTCTCTTTTACCAATTTTGGAGGATGTTTTTGGTATGGCCTGCATTATGCTTAATAGTCAGCCTGCTGCCCCTAGAAAGTCAGACAGACTTTATGAAGTTATAAGTATTTGTTTCTCACCCCAGAATGGACCCTGCAGCTATTTCTGTCTCTCATCCTGCTGCAATGCTAATACCTCTGCCTCTGACAAGGATGGGAAAGCTGTTGACAGGTTTAGGAAGAGAATGTATTCTTCTACTGCTCTGTCATTTAAAATTTTATATTAGGGTCACATTAACGTATTTGCTGCCTTCTTTTGGGATTATGAAAAAAATTACTGCCAGTTTTCCCTCTTCATGAGGCAAGTCATCTTTGAATTTTGTTAATTGCTTCTGTATCTCAAGTGACTAAGCATTCTTTAAACTGTGCTTATGATTGTGTTGACTTTGTTTCCAGAGCAGCAACTTCTGCCTCTGTTATCAGACTGTTTACATGGGTATGTACACAGAGGTTTTCTGAAGATGTTTAATCTGAAATTTTAAATTCTCCTATAGCTAAGATTTTTTTTTTTGCTTGGTACTTCTGCTCCACAGATATTCACACAGACTGACAAAAGAGGGAAATTGAATCGGAGGATTTTTCAACCCTCCTTTTCAAAGTGTGCTGAAACCTTTGCTTCAAACTCTAGTTCCTTTTACAAAAGTGAAATAAACATTCCCAACAAGCTTCTAGCAAGGAGATGTATAATAAAAAGCGGCAGGAGGATTCAAAGAAAAAGGAGGGAACCTTCTAGAAAAAAGGACAGTCCAGCAATTCAAAATGGTTATTGTAGCAGTCTTCCTTTCTCCCCTCACTTCACTTTCTCATACCTAAACCTGTCACAGAACCTGTTTCTTCATCTTCCTTTTTGACATCAGATTGTGTCAGACAAATGGGTTTTAAAAGTTGCGTGGGAGGGTAACATATGGCAGTGGAAAAGCCTGCTTCCTTTTTAGGGAATCCCCCCCCCCCACAAGCTTCCTATATTATGTAAGAGCAAAATGTAGTGGCAGACAAGCTGAGCAGGACCAGGATAGACCCTCACTTTTTTATTTATTATATTTTACATTTTGGTTACCGGGAAAGTCCGACTGGGCAGAGGGGCCCATTTTCAGAGGAGGCCCAGGGAGAAAAGCTCCAATACAAAAAAAAAATAAGGTTTTGCAAAAAAAAAAAAAAAAATTGTCAATGGAAATCAAAAGTAATATAAGAAAAATTACAAATGTTTTTGAAAAGGTTAAACAAAATTTATTGAAAAGGTCATATACTGTACATAGTTTTTACAGGTAATAAGTACAGACATTATCTTAAGGAATACATTTCTAACATAGTTTAGAGTTTACAGATAAATTAGTATTTGTATTAACATACATATATATTTTTTTGGTTATTAGTGGTATATTGTATGTAGATTATTCAAATATAGGTAGAGGTTATGTGAGGAAAGTAGTGAGTTGGTTAGAGAGAGCAGAGAGGTTTGTAGAAGGTTAGGATGAATTAAATTATAGAGATATTTGTTAGAAGAAAAGGCAGAGTTGTAAATGGAGTTGAAGGGAGGGATGATGAAATAGATGGGGAGTTGAAGGGTGTATGTAAGTGGGAATATAAAGAGCTGCGGCGTAGACAGAGGTACAAAAAATAATATAAGAAAGCTGCAGCGATGGTAAAGAAAGGTGATAAAGAAAAGAGAAATATGGAGTAAGGAGAGAGAAGAGGGTGTGTAGTAGTTGATGTAGGGTGGAAGTTAGTCTGGATTGATACAAGGACATGTTCATGACCTGAGTAAGAAGTATTTTAGTTTAAATTTATATGTTTTGAAATTTGGAATAGTTCTGATATCAAAGGGGAGTGAGTTCCATAAATTTACCACTGAGTAGGATAAAGGGATTTCCCTGCAGTTCTTTTAGGTTTACTTAGTGACAAAAGCTGTTTATCTTCTGAGTGAAGAACATGGCTGGGTGTGTAGATTTGAAGTGTAGAGTTTAAGACAGGACAGAAGTTAGGACTGTAGATATTTTTTTGTGTGTCATAGTTAATTGGAGGTAATTTAGATGTTGAGGAAGCTCTAGCCAATTTAGGGTGTTGAGAGCAGTGCAGTGGTGCTTATAATAACATAGCCCTGTGATCATTTTGCAGTTTTATTCTAGCATGATTTGAGCTTAGTTTTTAGTGTTTTCTGATTGGTTAGAATGGGAGCAGCATAATGTAGGGTGGGTAATGGCTAACGTAATTTTGGTAGTTTTGTCCATGAAGTGCTTTGTCGCTAGAGCATACCTAGTTTGTGATGCGTTTTTTAATCGAGTTATGTATGTGAAGGTCAAAGGTAAGTTGATTATCGATAGTGACTCCCAATAACTTGGTATATGGGATGACTTCAATTTCTGTATTGTTTAGTAAAATACCTTAAATCAGCTGAGAGGGTTTTTGGAATAAAAAGTATGAGTTTAGTTTTATTTGGGATTGAGTAATAATTGGCCATTATTGAGCCAGGTCTCGATAGATGTGAATACAGTTTGTGTTAGTTGTCTAAGGTGTTCTTTGTTGGTGGAGGTGGAGATGAGGGTAGCATCATAAGCATATTGGACTAGGGAACTTTGATGTAAGACAGTGTAGAGATTATTAGTAAAGATATTGAATAGCAGTAGTCCAAGGTTGGAACCTTGTGGTACTCCTGTATTGGTTAGGTACTAGGAAAGAAAGGCTTGCCATTTTACACATTGTTGTCTATTAGATAGGTAACTAGATAACCATAGGAGAGAAGGGTGGGAAAGACAAAGGGAGGAGAGTTCATGTAAGAGCTTAGGATGGGAGACCGTATCAAAGATTTTACAAAGGTCAAGAAAAAGAGCTGAGGATAGTTGTCCAGAGACCGTGGCCTTATTAACAGTGTCTGTGAAGTATATTAGAGCTGTTGTTGTACTATGTGCAGGTCTGAATCCATGCTGGGTAGGAGTTTGTGGATTATTGTTGATAAGGTAGTCAAGAATGTGTTTATGTATACATTTTTTTAAGATTTTAGAGAGGGGAGATAGGATGGCAGAAGCACTGTAGTTGGAGAGATCATTAGATTTTCCACCTTTATATAAAGGGGTTATTGTTCATTTTTTTCCAGAGGGAGGGAATTTGGGACTCTGTGATAGATCTGTTAATGAGAATATTAACTGGGTAGGCTATGCAGTCTGCAGCTAGTTTCAGGTATTCAGCCAGGAGGTTGTCAGCGGAGAGAAAGCATGGTTTTATTCTGTGTAGAAGGTTGCATATACGACTAATGCATACTGGTTGCAAAGTAAAACTTGGAGGTTCAGGAACTGTTTTTGAAGCTTTTTGAGGTGAGAGAGATGCACACATAGTTGGCTTTGGTAGTGTTTGACAGCATAATTTATTGGAGATGGTTGTTGAGTTGGAATTAGGGAGATTGCCAGGAGTTGTTATTAAGGCAGCTATACTTTCTATAAAGTGACAATTAAACAGTTCTGCATTTTGAGAAGGAGATTTATCTGTAGTTGGGGAGGGATTTTGTTTGGATCCTGGGGAGAGTAGAGATGAGATTGTAGATCAGAACTTTTTGGGGTTAGGTTTATGGTCTGTTAGTTGTTGTGTGAAATATAGTTTTTTGTCCTTTGTAAGTTTTTTAGCCTGATTTCACAAATTCATGAACTGAAATTGAGTGCAGAGGTCTTCCAGGAATTGATCCAGCTGTCAGAAACTCATCAAGTAGATTTGTTTGTCTGCTTTTAAACAGATACATGAACAAATTCTACTCAAGGGTTCCTTTCAAGCAGGCCTGGAAAGCAGATGCTTTTTTATTTCCTTGAATTTGAATGTTTTTGTATGCCTTTTTACCTTTTCAACTGATAGCCATGGTCATTATGAAAATTGATAAGGACTCTCCAAAGATCATTGAGGTGACTCCCGTCTGGCCCAGGCATCATTGTTTTTCCCCTTCTTATGGAATTAGCCACAAGCTTCATCACAGACTGGACCGACTAGTACAAAATAAGTGGAATTTGATACACTCAGATATCAAACAACTTCAATTAATTGCCTGGGTGATTCAATTCTGATACCTTTTAGGCATTTCTTCCATGAGGATATGCAACAGGTACTAAAGAAGGCAAGAAGACTTGCTAGTAGGAAATCTTATATTGTTAAGTGGACAAGATTTTCTATTTGCTGCCTAGCTGATTACGAGGTTCCTATTAGGGATTATGTACCACTGGTGCTGAAATATTCCTCTGAGTTACTATCCTCTGGTCTTTCTTATTCCTCTAACAATGTACATCTTGTGACCATTTCAACTTGTCTGCCTATGGATTCCCCTCTTTCTTCTTGGTTTTTAGTGAAACAGTTTCTGAAGGGAGTTTTATACCTGAAACCTCCTCATAAAGTGCTCGTTCCTTCTTGGAATTTTAACTTTGTGCTGGAAAACTTAACTTTGTCTACTTTAGAACCTCCTCATCAGGCAAATGTTTTCATTACAAAGACTCATAGATTTGTATTAAGTAATCAACCACCAGGGTCTCTATAAATCTAGCCATGCAACCCAACCAGTTTTGACCACCTATATGGTATGAGTTTGTTAGTAATGAGGTAGGTAAGGGCTGTGTGTGTGTTTATGTGTATGTTGGGCGATATTTATTTATTTATTTACAGTTGGTTTACCAGGATAGTCCTTTGGGCCAAAGTGAACCCATTTTCAATGGAGTCCTGGGGAGAAAAGCTCCATAAACAATCAAGGTTACAAAATTATGTAGATAATAAGTTTACATGTGTTATAATATAGCGCAGACCAATTAATATAACAATATGACATAGATTGAAAATATACAATTAGATTAGACAAGAACAAACATTGCAAACAGTATAGGTTTTAGATAAATAAACAGGTAGTGCAGAATTTTAAGGAATGATTACACGATATATACAGGAACATTAATATATAGAAAGTTTAAGTAAGAGGTGTAGACTAGAATAATATCTAGTTTGTAAGTAAATAACAAACAGTTTATGAGTTTGAGGAGAAGTTAGAAGGAGCAATGTTAATGAAAAAGGGGAGAAAAAGAAAATTTGCAGTGTGAGTTATGTTAGTTTGGTATTAGTTAACTTACTGTTGGCCTCAATTCATTAGAAACATGGGGGTCAGACCTGAGTGAATTTATGATTTCCCATCCACCGATAAAGGTTTTGCATGAGAAAGGTTGGGGATAAACTCCACTCCACTTCACATGGATGGGGAGCCTATTCGATAGTGTGGGGATCCTCTGAGACACATATCGTTCTCTCCAGCATGTTTTATTTATGTCACTGGGAATGTTCAAGTCCTTGGATCTAGTGCTCCTGGTGTTGTTTGTTTTGCAGATGTGCAAGAGGACCATCAGAGCTGGGGCTGAGAATGCCTTGTATGCCAGGCAAAGATCACATCTCAGTAACTTGTAGAAGACTGAGTAAAGAGACAGGGCCTTAAGGCAATCTGAGTAGGGCAGGGTATTCACACCTTAAATTCTCCAGGTGTGAACCCTTTGAGGGCATTCCAGCTGTTGCACATGCCTGGTTAGGTACATGCCAAAGGGAGCATTGTATTTGATAATGGGTGCCATACTCTTGCTTATGAGTTAGGTGACATATAATGATTTTCTTACTGTTTTGGCTACATGTTGGTTGAAGGCTAAACTATCAACATATGTTCCCTATTGGGTCAACGCTTAGGGGTGTTTTATCAATGAAGTAATTAGCTTGGATGGACAACTTCACAAAGGGCACTTCTTCATGCTTTGTTGTAATCTGTGTCTCTGGCAACAATCATTTGTTTGTGTCAGACCCTCTTGTAGAATGCTTGTGTCATTGGCGGGAATCTATAATAACTCCCAATTTACAGTCATCTGCGAACTTGTTGAGCCAGAGGCCTTCAACATAGCTTTGACTTCTGAGAAAGAGATGACAACCAGGAGTGGGCCCAACACAGACCTGGGGTACTCCATTGGTAACTGGTCTCCTGGTGGAAGTGGTCTCGCCAGTGCTGACTTCTTGGGTCCTATCTGTGACCCAGCTAGCAATCCAGTGAGTTATGTAGGGATTTATGCCGAGTTCTGAGAGTTTGTCAACAGTACCTGAGTGGGGTATTATATCAAATGTCTTGGCCAGGTTGAGATAGGCAGTGAACACCATTTTTCCCTCATCTATAGCCTTGGTGGCCCTCTTGAAGAAGTCTACCAGGTTGAGTAGGCAAGAACTTCCCTTGACAAAGCCAAACTGGGATGGGTCCAGTGTCTGTAGGTTGTCATTGTCCTTGTTGATCATTTTCCTGATAATTCATTCTATGGCTTTGCATATTAGTCTTGTCAGACTGATGGACCTGAAGTTCTTGGAAAGAGTTGATGGTCCATCCTTGCAGAGAGGGATGACTGTTGTGGTGCTCCATTCACTCAGTACATCACCTCTTTAAAGCTGTAGTTAAACAGTTCCTCTAGTAGTCCTGCTAGGTCATGTTTGAGGATACTTAGGAGGCATTCAGGGATATTGTCATGGCCCATTGAAGCAATGTTTTTGGCCTTAGTGAGCAGTTCCAGGCTCTGCTCTCTGTTGAAAGTAATGGGTGATATACTAGAAGGGGTTTCACAAGGGGTAGTGGAGGGAAATTGGGGAGTAAAATTAGAGCTAAATTTATCAGCTAAAAGATTTGCTATGTCACCATGGTCAGTGAAGGTTGTGCCATTTACCACTAGCTCTGCACACTGCTGTGTGCTACCTTTAAGGTGCTTGACATGGCCAAAGAAAACTTTGTGATTATCCTTAGCATAAGAGGCTATACTGACCTCATAAATGGCCTTGTTGGATCTTATTAGAGCTCTTAGTTTCTTGTTTATTTGAATTAGAGGGTTGTGTCACTGTGAGAGTTGTTCTTTCTGATTTTGGACACAACTTTTTTTCTTTTGTTATATATCCTGATATGGTTAAGATTCCATCAGTGGGGTTTATTTTTGATGTTAGATCTGTGTTTGCTTCAGGTAGGTATGGCAGCCTCAATGGAGTCATTTATATTTGTATAGGATTTCTGTGAACAATTCTGCCACAAGACAGATGACCCTGGAAATTCTTAATGTAAAAGCACAGCAAAGGTAACTCTCAGTTGCAGGCAAACAATAAACATCTAAGTCCCTGGCTAGACTGCAAGGCAATTTAAATCAAGTCAGATCAGTAAACTAACAAACTGACAGGAAGAGTGATTTTTTTCAAGTAAGCTGTTGTTTAAATGCTTTGAAAATACACCAAAACAGTATCAAGACTCTAAATTAGAATGTGCAAGTGCAAAAATAGAGTAAAGTTCCTTATCTCAGCCTGGATGGCTCTGGGTGCAGTAAAAACACTTTGTATTCATACATGAGGTTGCCAAGTTTTGCTGAATTCTTGGGAATGAGCTCAGAAATAAACAACTACGCTCACATCCCTTCCCATCTGTTTTCCAACTCAGATAGACCAGGCTACCACCTACTGCCACTAATCAATCCAAAACAAAACTCAAAACCACTGAAGATAGCTTAAAATAAAAACAATTAGATACAGAACAAATCTTGAACAAGCTCCGTGGTGGTATGCTTAAGATTTGTTTTGTACCTACTGCCACAAAGCGATTAAACTGTTGCCTTAATGTAAAATTGCACAAAAAGTGTACTTGGCGCAGTGCTATTCCAGATGTTTAAACAGCCAACTAGCTAGTCACTTCTAATACGATGATTTAAGGCAAGGTAAACCAATGGCAATATGAAATAAGGCACTAAAAGTCTACAACAATACCAAACAGTTTAAAATGCACCAGAGAGAATTTATAATAAGGGAGGTTTCTCAAGAGCAATACTGGTTGGATGGGTGGGCACTCAGTGTTTGAATATATGGAAAATACTGGAAGGGAAGAAGTATTTAAACAGCTTATACAACTGACAATAACAGTGAAAGTGGGTGGGGGTCTTTGGTAGTCAGATTAACATCAGGGGCAGAAATAGACACTGGATGTTAAACATTACAACAGAAAAATGGAGGGAGGGTTGGGAAACCCACATCAACAAGCAGACAAGATTCTCTGATTCACTTATCTGGTGTAGTGATACTCAGCAGCTAAAGTCCTTTGTTTAAAGATGTAACCAGGAGGTGCTATGAAAGCAGAGAGGCCACAATACCCAACACTAGCTAAAACACACAGTGATATACATAATTTCAAAACTAATGGCATTCTAGCCAAAAGTAGTGCTGTTACAAGTCAGTTCAAACTAGACACCCTGTCTACAAAGTGCAAGCTACAGTTAAAACAACAGAAAGCTTAACTGTTACAAGACAGAAATTCACTTATCTGGTGTAGAAATGCTCACATGGAAAATCTCACCTCTTGTTGCTCTTACATCTACAAGAAGAGGATCTGAGTTGCAAGTTCTCATGGTGAGTGAATCCTATCTGTGTGTGTGTGTGTGTGTGTGTGTGTGTGTGTGTGTGTGTGTGTGTGTGTGTGTGTGTGTATATATATATATATATATATATATATATATATATAGCTGTTTTGGAGTTTACTTTGAATCAAGCCATCAATCTTTCAGTCTTCTGTCTAGATCTTAAGAACCACGGAGAAAAGATTGTTCATACTCTGGACGTGCATAGTTAGCTCAGGTGATAGAATTAAGTCCTTTAGAAAATGAAGTCAGCTATTTATTTCTTATGATGGGGCAAAGAAAGACAACCCATGTCATAACAGACTGTTTCTAGATGGTTCCTCTCAGTTCTTGCCTTTTGTTATACCCGCCATGGTAAATCTAGTCTAGGCAGTATCAAGACGCATTCTATTAGAACCTTGGCTTCTTTGATACATACTGGAAAAGGGGGTAGATGATACATGTATTTTACAGAAACCTACGTGAGCCTCTTTACATACATTTACAAAGCATTACAAACTGGATCCCTTTTCCATGCCCAGGACAGGCTTTGCTAGGACCACCCTCCAGAACCTCCTTGATCCACGTCTTCCCTCCTTCCAGGTCAGATAGACTTTGGTAATCAACTCATTTAGCCTAAAGGCTACTGCAGCAGTGAGAATAATGAACATAATACAGCTGTGTAAATTGCACTTACCCATAATAGTAGATGCAACCTCCATCACCCTTCTTGTGTGTTCAGTTATTGGTTGGGATATAAAGATTTTTTTTGTGCTATTATATCTTTTTGAATTTCTAGATGTGTATTCTCCTTCTGGGGAATAAAGTCCTGAAGAGTCCTTATTCTGACTGCTGATTTTTTTCCAGGGAGCTGACCAGTCAGCTGTCAGAGTGAAGGTGTTGGCGAGGACTAGAACTTTATGAAGCCAGCTGGTTGTTGTGTCCTGGTCTGGGCATAACACATACAGCCTAAAGGCTACTGCAGCAGTGAGGAATTGGAACAGCTACTGTTATGCATAAGTGCAACTTACACAACTATACTTTCCTCTGATTTACCTAGCAGGGTATTATCAACCAATAACAGACTCACAATGTATTTAATCTTGAAACGTAAAGTTTATATGCTTACAATATTTATTTTATTTCAAATATCACAGGCCAGTTATCTGTCATACCTGTCCTTTTTTTGTTAACCTGTGTTTGTAAACACCTTGATAGCTTATTTAACTTTGTTTTATTCCTGTTAGTTGGAGTTATTCTACATGGTTGAAATACTTGATTTTTCTCCAAGTACAAAGTTTCTAATCTGTCACTCAACCAATGTGACAATTTATCTCTTTCTCTTCTTTTAGTTGTGAATACTGCAGTAAATTCTACAGAATTTAAGAATATTTCAACCAATTTATCATAACAAGAAGTTGATTCAAGTGTCTGACGAACATTCTCCCATCTTATTTTGCCTAATTGTTCAATAAACAGGATGTACTTTATTTTTCCAAAATTGTACCTTTTGGCTGTATTCCTCACTTTAGTTATGTGACTAATTGTAAAAGTCAGTGCATTATGATCCGAAATTCCCAGCGGAAGAAACACAGAGACTGTAGGCAGTACTTTATAACCCTTAGTAGCAATGATGTCTAGTACGCTATTTTATATATGAAAATTCTTGTTCTTAACAAAGAGAGTTTGGTAGAGTCAGCCAAATCAAACAGGCATAGATGGATAAATTAAGCTGCATGACTGTTAGACTTGTTATAGTTCATAGTTCATAGTTCATAGTTTAGTACTAAGCTAACTGCCCTTGCGAGCCATTTTAAGCATAGCCAATTATCCCTTGAGAGACTCAAACCCTGCACTTTGCGTTTGTAAGGCAAACACTTTAGCCATTAAGCCACCCTCCCAACAAAACTTTAAAGGCTAACTGCCCTTATGGGCCATTTTAAGCCTAGTCAATTACCCCATCTGAGAATCAAACCCTGCACCCTGTACCTATAAGGTGAACACCTCAACCATTATGCCAACCTCCCACCCTACCACTACCTCTCCTACACAGAATAATAGGCTTAGGGGATACCCACAGAATTAGTCTAGCAACTTGATCATACTAAGCTTAAAGGGATTAAAATACATCTTAAACATGGGGTCATCACTGACAACAAGATCTGCTGGTAATGCTTTCATTGTTAAGACTGTTGATCTTCCAATACCTAATGAACTTTGATGTGTTCATCTTCCAGTAGTTGAATGAAAAACACAATGGCATCTTGTAGGCCATTCTGTTTCATTCTTTACCTCTGACGTATACTTTCTTGCTCCATCAGTCCTCCTGGATGGAACTTTTTACTGGAATGCTGGTAGTGTATGCTAATTTTTATTTATTTTTTATTTTTATTTTACATTTGTTAACCGGGGGTGTCTGACTGAGCCAAAAAGGCCCCTTTTCAGCAGAGACCCAGGGAGAAAAGCTCCACATAGAAAAGTTACAGATACATTTAGATATTTAGACATGGTCAGTCTACACACAAATTACAATAGACATGTTTTTACAGTGGTATGCAGTACATCAGCAGTTACAGTGGAGAGAACAAACAAAGAAAATATTAATTTAAAAATAAAGGTAATTAATAGTTTTGTGGAGTACAACTGAAATTTGGAACATAGTTAGAATACATACATAGTACACAGGTACAGTACATACATTGTACATTAGCCAGCGTTTGTGAGTAAGGGTGAAAACTATTATCAAGTACTCTAGGTTTTGTATGTGTACCTTATCCACTTTCACTAGCCTGGGGAGCAGTCATGGCACTCCAACTTTGCTTGAGATGTTGCCTAATGAGGTTTTTAAAGGAGGCTTTGGACAATCTGTTTTGTATGCTAGTGGGGAGAGAGTTCCATTTTTTAGCCACTGAACTACTATATAGTGCATCTCCAAAGCTATTGCAGCTGTTGGTGACTTCTAGTAGTACTTTGCTTGATGATCTAAGAGGCCTTTTGGCTGAGTGATGTTTTACTAGGTTTTTGGGGGCAGGACACTTATTGGGGAGGTAATAGATTGAATGACAGAGCTGATTGTAGGTTAGGAGGTTGGGCAGTTCAAGCCAGTGGAGCTGTCTCAAAGCAGTACTGTGATGAGTTCTATATGAGCAATTTGCAGCAAAGTGGGCAGTTCTGTTATAGCAGGCTTCCATTTTGCTTAGTTCAGTTTTGTTGAGATTAGTCAGAATGGGAGATGCATACAGTAGGGTGGATAGAAGTTGGGAGTGAGCAAAAGGTGATCTTGTGTTGTTGGTAAGAAATGGTTTGATACGGTACAGTGATCCCAGTTTGGCATGTACTTTTTTAATAGTTAAGTTGAGATGACTATCAAATTTTAGATGGGAGTCTATGGTTATTCCCAATAGCTTATCCTGTGCCACTGGAGCGATTGGAATAGCATTTGTGGAGTAGATACTGAATTGACTGTTATCAGTGTTTTTGTTAGAACTGGTTATAATCATAAGCTGAGTTTTCTTTGGATTGAGGATAAGTTGGGCTTTGGTAAGGTAGTTTTCAACATCAGAGAATGCTAGTTGAGTTGTTTGCAGGAGGGTGGGAATGTTTTGTGCAGCACAGATTAAGGTAGTGTCATCTGCATACTGAATGATAGATACATGCTGTGTGGAGGTATGGAGGTCATTTGTGATGATTATGAATAGTAGTGGTCCTAAGATAGAACCCTGTGGGACTCCTATAGTTATGGTCAGCTGAGGAGAGAGAGAATTTTACCCTTTCACAGCTTGGTACCTGTCAGTTAAGTAGCTTTGGAACCAGGTAAGAGTGGAATTTGATAGGTGATATTGGTTTAGTTTGCTTATCAGGATTTGGTGCAAGACTGTGTCAAATGCTTTGGACATATCCAGAAAAAGAGTTGACACCTGCAGGCCTTCGTTTTTGAAACAGTTTACTGTGTCTGTGAAGCAGAGGAGGGCTGTAGTGGTACTATGGGCAGGTCTGAAACCATGCTGAGTAGGTGACATGATGTTGCTGTCTAGGAGATATTTTAGCACCTGGGTATGGATGCATTTTCTAGGATTTTGGCCAGGGGGGAGAGTAAAGCAAATGGGTCTGTAGTTATTAAGTTCAGTGGAGGTCCCACCTTTATGTATGGGTGTAACATAGGATATTTTCCAGAGTTTGGGCACATAGTTTTCAACAATTGATCTGTTTATGAGAGTGGAGATTGGGATAGCAATAGCATCTGCTGTGAGTTTCAATAAATAGCTGGGGAGTAGGTTGGCTGCTGTTGATGAGGTTTTTAGCTTGGAGAGCATGCTTTTGATTGAAGTGGTGGAAACTGTTTTGAGGTTAAAGCTTGTATTAGTGTTATTTGTGTTGGTGGGGGATAGTGAGGTTGGAACTGTCCTGTGATACTAAGTATAGAATTGAGTTCACAAAGTGGGAGTTGAATTGTGTTTCGATGGGAACTTTAGTGTCAGGGGTGGTTGGTTTGGGGGTAGCCTTTTGGGTGGATTTTAGTAGCTGGTTTGCATTTTTTCAATTTTTTTGAGGGTTGTGTTGGTATTTAGTTTGTAATGTCATGTAGTAGGATTTTTTGTCCAGCCTAATACATTTTTTGCACAGTTCTTGGTACTTAGTTAGGCTTTGTGTTTTTTTGGGTTTTGATAGTAAAGTCAGGCAGTCTCTCTGGACTTGAGGATTTGTTTGGTTTCTTTACTGAGCCAGGGGTTTGTAGAAGTTCTAACCTTGATTTTGCACAATGGAGCGACAGTGTCTAGGTGTTGTAGAAATGTTTTGTTGAAATATGCTACAGCCTGGTCAAGTGGGAGGGTTTTTAGGGGGGGTCCAGTCACAGTTGCAGAGTAAAGTATTGAGGACCTCAGGAGAGAAATTTTTTATATTTCTTGTGGATTTATAGGTAGTGGTTTTACATATGCTTGTTCTACTACATATAAGGTATATTATGTTGTGGTCACTTAAGGTGTCTGGGAGACTGCCTGTATGGGGTTACAATGTGAGGTTGTTAGTTAGGACCCAGTCAAGGATGGATTCCATTTTAAATTTTTTATCACATCTAGTTGGAATTTGGACTAGCTGCTGGTAGTCATGGAGATTTATTAGAGTACTTGGTGGTTCTGATATACAGGTGACCCACTCTAGGTTGAAATCCCCCAGAATAAGGTGGAATATAGATCACAATTGTGATGATGACCTTTTTAGGGTGAAGTTGAAGTTGTGAGATAAGTATGTCCCAATTACTGGGGGAGGGGTAAGAGTTTGGTAATTGATGTACAGTTAAGTTGGACTTATACAGTAAGGCAGTTCCACCCCCTTTACGAAGTGGTCTGTCTTGTCTAATGATGTCGTAGTCAGTAGGGAGAACTTCTGAGTTAGCTATGTTTTTATTTATCCATGTTTCTGTTAAAGCAACTATGTCTGGGGAGTAGTGTGCTATTGTGGCCTGGAGTTCTGATATTTTATTTTTGATACTTCTAATATTAATATTTAGCATTAAAAGATGGTTGGTTTTGCTGCTGCTGTTGATTTGTCCAGGGATGAAGATAGTGGGGGTGTTAAGTTCTGATGTTTGTGTTGGAGCAGTTTGTATTGGGCAGGATGGATTTGGGCCTGGGATGGGGTGGATGTCCTCACTTATGGTGAGCCTGGTGTTAAACTGGTGATACAGATGTTGGAGTTTGGTGATGAGTGTGAGAAAGTATTGTGTTTTAGGGAGTAGGAATGAGAGCATATGTGTTTAGGTCTGAATTGGTTTGTTATGTAGTTGTTGAACAATTGTGGGCAGATATTATTATAATGTGCAGTGTCTGTATATGAGACTGCATAATATAGTGTTGTGCTACTACATTTAGGGATATTGCTAGAGTGATAACTTGTGGCATTATAAAGAATTATGAGAAGACAGACTAGACTTAGTTGTGTGATAGTCATGGTTATAAAGTTTAAGTTGGTTCTAGGTGGAGGTGTGGATAGGAATTATAGGGTTGCACTATATGTGGATGGGTAACTAGTGTGGGGTGATGTAATAATGCCTAGCAGGAATGTGAGTGGCTAGGAGTATTTTGTGGTGGAGCAAGTGGGTGTGGTGTAATGTGATCTGACTTGAGTAGCTGTGATTGGTGGAGGTGATTTGAGGTTGAGCTGTCGGGGTGGTTGAGATTACTATGAATGTAGAGGTAGTGGGGGCGGGAAGAAATTGGAGGCAGGGCAGGGGAGTGGAGAGAGCCAGAGCATTAGCAAGGGCGAACGGAGCGGGGCAGAGCCCACCAAGACAAGAGTAATGGGCAGCAAAAAATAAGTGTTACTTTACAAATCTGATTGCTTTAAACAAATTCATGAGGTCTAATGGCTTACCAGCAAGCAGAATTCAGTTGCTGAAGAGCACTTGTGTCCTGGTGGGAGACTAGTAATTTAAAAATGGCTCCATGCTCAATATAGACTTAGTATTGGGGGAGGGGGAATAGCACAAGGGGTGTAAACTAGATGGAATGCAAAGAAACCAGCGAAACCGGAGAGGCAATCAGTGGAAATCTATCAATGAAGGCCTCAGAGGGGGGTGAGTAATAATTCAATCTCTACTTGTAAAGTGAAGGAGAGAAGAGACAGCAACGTTTATTAAGGTTGGGAGTGTGTCTTCACATTGACGTGCTTATTAGCAGCCAGTTTGTGCACAGATTAGAGTAGGGAGATACATTAGCAATGAAGGGGAATGTACAGAGATACAAATAAACAGGTGTGGCTCAGGTGATACAAACTAAGGCAGAAAGCACTGAGACAGCTGCTTGATGGTTAATTTAATCACAGAGAGCTGAATTAAATGTATACTGTCTATTGGGCAGTTAGGATTACTGCACTAGATGGAGAGGGGGGCACAAGGCTACAACAGTCAGTTTTATTAGCATGCTGAGAACTACTAAGAAACACTGCTAATGTTATAGCTTCACTCTCATAACACATACAAGTAGATTGTCTGGGCTGATGTATGCCAACTACCGTTGTATCGCTTCCACCATCCACATTCCTTCTCTGCACCGTATTGAGTGTGTATTCGACAGAGTAACCAGCTAGCTTGAGTCTGTGACTGCTTGTCCACACTGACAGTTTGCCCCAAAAGTGATGTTTTGCCTGCACTTAACCAGTACTGTTGTACTTGTTGTGACATTGTGGGTCAATGCATCAATGGTCTGTAAACAAATGTTATTGCCATTGTTCTCCATGCAGAACACAATGGCATACTATTGTATCACCTCCACAGTTTATTTTATTCACTTGTTAACCAGGTAAGCCCCATAGGTACAAGCATCACGAGTCAACTAAGAGCACTGCTTGGAGCTGTATATTTTGTAAGTTGAAAATGAGAAATTCAGACTTGAGAGTGTAAGATAATCTTCATTAGGAACTTGTAGTCTTAACCATGTGTGCTAAATGAGCAATTCTGGGAGACTGACTTCTTTACTAAATGGAAAAAAATATAAATAAAATATATACCTTATTTTGTATAAAGGTTATGTTTTGCTTTTATGTATTTATTTTCTTTCATATGCTTGAAATTCAGTATCCAAAGTATATTAATGTAAACAGATAAGTGAAGGCAGAGGCTACGTTTGTCAAGCATCTGACTCACAGTTCTTATTTTCAGAGATTTATCAACTTTCACTACACAACAAGCATTTTAGAAATGTTTTACATCTTGAAGATATATCACCCCTGCATTCGAGAAACTTTACTGCTGATAAATGTTACACTTACAATAAATTTGAAATTTATCTGAGTGTAAAAAAGAAAAACATGTTTCCTTTGAACTATTAATAACTCTTCATTATGAAACTTTTCATATAATACTTTAGCACATTTCCATGTAATCGTCTAGTAGACAGACAGTGTCTTTCGGCTTTTCCCGGTTAGGGGTCGCCACAGCGGAACTCTGGTCCTCTAATGATTGGTAGTGGATTTTTATGTACCGGGTTACCAGCCCTGACGCACAACCTTCAACGAAGGCATGCCCCATTCACGTATGCCTCCACACAGAAGATGTTTTAGCTGAGAATCGAACGGGACAATATCTTGCTATGAGGCGACAACGCTACCGCAGCACCACCACAATCACCAAAAACATCCATTCAATAACAAAGCTGCAAAAGCTAATTTTGCTATGTTATGTAACGCATAGATTTTACTGTATGTGGTATAAATTTGGGGGGGGAGTAAATGACCTAGCCTTAATGGAGCTCTTCAGCTACTTAGCTATTGTACTACTGTGATTTACAAAGATCAAATTTTAAAACTATGTCAGACATTACCCACAGTTGTTTAGGCTAGTGGAATTTTTACCTTATAGGAGAGAAAGCCGGATCAGAGTCAGTTGTTATAGAACATTGCTTAAATGTCTTTGTGTACAGCCATAGCCGATGATCCTATTCATTCTGTCCATCTGATCCAACTCTTGGATCTAAGCAGGCAAACTAGTGCTCCAGCCTTGAGCTCCTCTAACCTTTTACCCTCCCACAATTCACCTGTGCTTACTAGCTAACTTCCCTCAGATCTCATTTACTGCCTCAGATCTTTGATGTGATCTGTGCAGCTTCGACATCTAAGTTCTCCTTTATACTCTGTATTTATTAACTTTTGGGGGTAGTTTGTGCTTCTTACCTTTATTTCAGAGATTAGAGTGACTAGTTTAGCTTCTTTTTGATCCTTTTATGAGTAGTTAGAGCTCCTCTGCTCAATGACTTCATTGCTAGGTCCGTAGTGGATTTGCTTATTTACTAGTGTTTTGACTGTTGTTGTCGAACCTGATCCTTACAGTATGCATGTGTGTATGTGCGTGCGTATGTGTGTGTCTGTGTATGTGTGTGTATGTGTGTATGTATGTGTGCCTGTGTTTACTGGATCCTAATGTTCTCATTGGGGGGGGGGTAAAAGGAAATGATACAGAGTTTTTAAGAAGTGCCAGAAATGTGGGCACAAGTTTCCCCTGCAAGATGCTCTTGCTCTCTGTGTCTATGTTAGGAAGTAGACCATTAGAATGTTGATTTCAGCTTCTGCCTCCTGATTCTGAGGTAGATAATCCCAAAAAGTTGGGGGATAAGTCAAAACTCTGAGGTAAAAGTGACAAGGATTATTTGAGGAAAAGGAAAACTGATGTTGAGGCCTTGACATCAGTGCCACAACTTACCAAAGAACAGACTTCTCCTAGATCACAGTTATGTCCTTCTGTTTAATTTCTGACCCCCATGGAGCTGATATTCATATCTAACAAGTCTCTATAATGAACAGCAAAATGGACTTTGGAGTGGGAGTTGACCTGCTTATCTACTAGATCATGTTCAGCTTCCTCTGTAAGATCTTTTAGGTCCTTCAAAAGTGCTTCAAACATAGAGCTGAACTGTATGATGAGGAGATTTTTAAATATGCAACTTGAAATTGATTCCCTTCCTTACCCCTCGGCATCAAGGGCAGAATGGTTAGGTCCTACATCTCCTGTTTTTGCTCTTGCCTTTATCATGTCTCAGAATTGGCAAATTTGCAGCCATTGCTTATCCTGGAGCCTATGCCCTCAGCACTGACTGGTGTCCCTATTTTGACACTGGAGGGATTACTCTGAGATTTTTGGACCTGGGTGGGGCTCAGCACCATGGACTCAAAAGTTGGGTCCATGGCTTCATCTTAGTAGTCATTTTGATTGGCCTATTTTGGGTGTTGGAAACTTGAAATGTTTTTTACACACATCACCAAAGTTAAAGAAAGTAGTTCTGAATTCAGTTTTATACTTAAAAATGCAGACTTCTGAGGCTAATTGATAGTATATTGCATGGCTCTGAAACAAATCATGTATGATTATATATGATCAACCTTCCTGAGAAATCCATTATGGCCTGAGAAGTAAAGCATGATTTAAGTCTGTATGAAAAAAGTGAAACATTTCTGGACAGTTTGTCAAAGAGATTCAAAATGTCTCTTGTTTAGCTCATCTGATTATCTTTAGGATGGTTTTACAGCTATATCTTGCAGGATTTTAAGACAGTGGCATCAGAAAGAAACATTTTTGGTTATCAGTGTATGTCTTTGGGAAGTTATGACCCAAGATAGTATAGTAGATTCATATACAATGTAATGCTAAATCAGTGATTTGAAAGGCTTGTCATGGACTATATACACATTTTGTATACGAGTTTGAAAACAAGCATAATTCATAGAACGCTTTCCAATGTTATACTAGATATCATGAGATTAATTGAAGATATTAAGGTTAATTAGTTCCAGTTAAACATTATCAATATAGAACTTTCATGTAAGCCTGACATAATATACAAGTAGTAGTTGAATAACGTGAAATTTCAAAGAAATCCCATATAGTCAATGGATATGACACATTTTTATTATACAGGGAAACAAATCATACATGATTCCTAAGTTCTGTGCTGTTACCTGCATTCACGGGATTTCAAACACATCACTTCAAAATGCTGATTTCAGTAATATTTGGTACATCTTTCTGAAATGTTGACTCAGAAGTTTCAAACTCAGTGCAAAAATCTTCAGTTTTTCTAAGCCTTATAGGGCTCTGAACTTACTGAATCTTTATAGTTACTAACATCCCTGGAGTAATACATGCTCAACATCATATTGTGTAAAGTTTCCTTAGCCAAAGTTGTAACATGTTTCCCTTATTTTTGACCTGTTATGACTCAAAAATATGTTCAAATGCCCAGATGTGACATGGCTTTTGCATGGTCTAAAAAAATCTTTGACAGATAAATAAAAGCTCTGAGACGACACATTATATTTTGAGAAGGTCTTCAGAAGTCATTTAGTGGATTAGATGACAGATCTAAGAGGTGTTATTACATCACAGCTGTTTTTTTTCCTTTGTGCAGCATTGTGACTGGGAATGCCTCAGTCATTCATTTTAGGGGAAACCAGCATCTTGACAAACTGCTTTTTTTTTTCAAAACAAAGTGTATTTAGCAAAGTGCTTGGTATCTGGTTCCCAATGGTATTCCTGTGTACCTAGTGAGTCTTGCATCACTTAAACAAATATTAGTAAAGGTTATTAGCTGAAAAACATGGCCTTACATTACATGCTGAGATTAAAGTAAAAGGGATCACAGCTGCAGCATACAAACACCCACAGATGCACATATCTTCACCGCACTTATACATATCTATTACATATAGGTTAGTTCTTGTGATCTGCCAACTGAACTGACTGCCATCCATTCTCTTGTAAATGGGCTACAGTTGCAGCAGTACAGCTCTGCCCTGCATGTGTCCCTCCTTTTCATAAGAGTTTTCTTTTTGAATTCAAGGTTTTTCACTACTGTTAGATTTTCAGGAGGGCTGCTTCCTGTTATAACCTAAACACATTAATGTGTATGAATAGGGAGCTGGCAACACTGTGGCCAACCCCTACAAGATTCTTCATGTATTGTTGGGTAACTTCTACATACAAAGCAAAATTATCTGAGGTGCTCCTGCAGTCTCCACAAGCCTTTCTCTACTTATGTCAGTCACCTTAGCTGACTATCAATACCTAGGTTAATAGCACGACATAAATAGCCATTAGTGGAGGCATATGTGTTGTTTCTTCACCAGCAGACTAGTAGAAGCCTGCAAGATATAACTGAAATTTAATGACTAATGTGACTTATTCTTCTTCAAAGTAGCTCATTTAGCTACATGGCAGGGCACTCAGGAGCACTACTTGCACTCATCCAATGCAGGTTAAAGGTTGGTCTGCATATGGTCCAATGACAGTTAGACTAGCCAGTGAATGATCTGTGTATTTAACCAATGGATGACCAGGCCCATGCCCATCTTCATGCACTCTCTACAGCTCTGCAGGTACAGAGAGGTTTTTACTCCATGAACTCCAACACACCGATCTGAACAACTCAACAAATAATTTAAAGAAAAGACTACACAGGATTTCAGCTTTAAACTATTAAATAAATGAGGTGTACTGAATACTCAGGAAAGTGTCAGAAATGTTTTCATCTTGTGCAGTACAACCTTAAGAGCTTACTTATCTCTTTAACACTTGCAAAATGAAAAACTGATCAGTAACTTTACATTAAGCTACTATTAACTGTAGCAATTTGCATATGTAATATTAACATAGCACGAAACAAATATCAAACTAACTGAGGATCACAATAAAATCTCTATAAGGTATGCAATTGCTTCAAACATAAAATGAGCCTAAACTCATTCTAGTCAACCAAGAAAGTTTCCTAATAGATTGCAAATAATTATAATGTCATTGATAAAGGCAGCAAAAAAAAATGAAATAAATAATAAAATCAGGGAAGCTTACAAAGTCCTTAAATCACCACTAAATTTCTAAATTAATAAAATATTGAAATCTGATATATACTCAGAAAAAAGTATGGAAACTGTTTGACAGTTACCAATGGAATATTTCAGTAATGCGCATATAAAATTAAAAGGAGAAACAATGGCTAGGATTCAGAAAAAGGCCAGATGAGTGCAATAAAATGTGATGTCTCCTCTCTGGGCCAGTAATCAAGGAGCCTGACTCCACTGACACTGGAGAGAGAAGTTCAATTGAAACAAAAATAGATACACACAGTATTTCCAGATGCAGCTCTCTGCATTAAGCACAATTTCCCTTAAGAGCACACAGGGAACACACTCAATCCAGGGTCTGGATTTCTTTCTGTCTCCCTCCAAGTCCCCAACAAGACTTCCCACTGGCAGAACTATAGAGTTGAGTCCTCAGCCGAATGTCCAAGCCAAGTCCTTCAGCACCCTCTCTGTGAAAGCTGTGCTTTGTATCCCTGCTCCAAGCAGCTGACACACACACATGCTTTGAGATTTGGTTTTCACACACACACACACACACACACACACACACACACACACACACACACACACACACACACACAATTATACTGAATGAATTAATATCAATACAAATGGTAGTGTTTTGATCAACGCAGTAAGGCTTTCAGGAGTGGCTGCAGTCACCAAATAGATATAAGTTCTCACAAAGTTTAAAATTTTTCCAAAGGACCAGCCACAATGAAAAGTTGAAATATATTTAATAATAAATAATAAAAGAACATGAAAATACTAAATATCTATTTACAATAAACACCAGAGTTTCAGACACTGGAAATATTAAAATAATACAGGTGAATAGATTCACAGAGATACAGAAAAACAGTACTTAACTAATCTCACTGTATTTTCCTGACTGATATAAAGAATTACTGTTCCCTGGTCACTTACTAGAGCAAGACAAGATGAAGTAGGTGAGGGATCCTTCTTTGTCAGATTCCAAAAACAGAGTGCTCAGAGACTTCTGTCTCATTTTGTATTAAAACACCATTTCAGTCTGGATTACAGAATGACATCACATGCATCTGGTCATCTGACTTCTGGTTCCATACTACTCACTTGGTAAGAAGCTGCCAGGATTTAGCACATATGTGTCAATAATACACACACACACACACACACACACACACACACACACACACACACACACACACACACACACACACACACACACACAGTTTTGCTAAGATCTGTTGCAGCTTCTGGAAGTCATAAAACAATAAAATACTTTGACTCTTCCTACAGGAGGTAATAAACCATTCTCTGGTACAGAGATTTTGTCTCTGGCTGCAGTCAGAACTGTAAGATGCAATCTTTATGGCCTAAATTAAGTAATTTAATTTCTTACTATTTTTCAAATTTAGCTGGACTGAGATTAACCTCTTCTCTTCCAGTATCCTCTGTTAAACCATATACATTTAATCAGTTACAATACAGTCAGGATCCACTGGTGGTACATTTTTAACACAAGCAGCTTTGCAAATACATTTTTCAACACAAGCATCTGTACAGATCAGTTTGATATACAAATGACATATAATTCTTTACAAAATTCCAGCTAGTTGCACTGACATATGTTACACATCCACTGCCCTGCTTCTGCTGGCATAGCTGTCAATACCTCTCACTGCCACTTAAGACATTGGCAAAAATGGCCCTTTAGTATGATTTCACGGACCAACAGTTCAGAAACTCATTAGCTGTAATGAGGAAATAACTCATTACCAACTAGTTTGAATGTGACTGAATCTCTTGGCAATTACTGCAAGCACTAAGAAACACTTTGCTATGGTAATCTTTGCTGGTGTCCAATGCATTGTGTTGGCAAAAGCATCATTCACTCTACCACACATGTTCAAACACACACACACACACACACACACACACACACACACACACACACACACACACACACACACACACACACACACACAATCTGCCTTATCTTTTACCTGTCCCTGATGTAATAGAACATACCTGATGTTGTGTCTCATTTTTTTCACCATCACTTGTAAATCATGAATGATTACCATGAGTCAATAATGCCAGACACTGGAGTTTCGTTCTTCTTATTGTTTGGAAAATACATTGTGGTGCAAGGCCTGTTTCTCTGTCAACTTTTTTAAGTGGCGTGGAGTAGAATAGAGTAATATGGATAAGGTGCTCCCTGATGTCATCTAGTGTTTCCCCTAGCTTTGTTTGGAAGTCTTGAGCATGACCCTTGTGTGTTACAGGCAATCACAGCTAGTTAGCAATGCAGATATTGGTGTTTCATACTTTGCAGTATCCATAAGTATGTTATGCTCTGCAAAACCTATGTCCTATTAACTTTGTAAGTGGATTAGTTTAATGTTAAAGAGAGTCCCTGGTATTTAGTGATCTCCCCACACCTTTTGTGCTGCAAAACGTATTGTTCTAAAAACTTTTGATGTTATGTAGGGTAATATATAATAGTCTCTGGTGTCTAATGTTTCCCTCCAATATTGCAGGATTTGGTTGTTAGTCATGGGAAGTTTAGAGGTATGGTAAACACATGTGCACACACATGCAGGCACATGTATATGGACACACAAACATTACCACGCACAGAGATACTCACCAAACACAAATGCACATGCTCGCACACACATACACACACACTTGCGCGTGCGCGCGCACGCGCACACACACACACACACACACACACACACACACACACACACACACACACACACACACACACGCATACACACACACACGCACACACACCCACACACACACACACACACACACACACACACACACACACACACATTCTCCAGACTCTGCTCATACCAATGTATACACTCACATAACCAGCCACATACCCTCCAACACTACCTGTACACTAAGGTCCCCAGCACTTACTGCTAATGCTGTCTCATCTATTGAAAGTAATTGCTGAATAAAAGCTTTTGGCTGTGTTAATTAACAATGCTGGTAGTGGTGACTTATGCATCTGAACAGGTCTATGCCTCACTCTGCCGCCTAAACATACCTCTCAGTTGTCCAGATTGTCACAGAATGTTCAGAGTTTTGCCTTATATTTTTGGTTTGTTCCTAAAAAAGGTTTGGTTTCTGGCAAATCATTGAGGACTAAGCTAATAAAAATAATGGCAGTCATTTGAGTTTCAGACTTCATACCCTACAGAAAAAATAATGCTAATACAAAACCTGTTATTCTAGCAATGTACTATGTTTATAACAGCACTATTTAAAAATTGTCCCTATTATTGGACCCTTGTCCCCCAATTTTTATGGCTTTGACCAGATTTCATACACTAAAAGTTTCAGAAGTATGTACATAAATCACTTACTGCAAACATTTATGGTGGTGAGCACATAACTCATTATCATACTCCCCCCCCCACCCAGAATGCCTCATTTACATTAGCTAAGACAGAGAGACAGCCCATTGTAATGCTGCACCACATTGAAGTAAGCACTGTGGTAGGGTTGCCGCTAATCTGGAAACGGCTAATGCCAGTGGTAAAGAGGGCTTACCACTGAAGGTGACATTTCTGAATCCCAGGGAATACATGCTCATTTTAATATAAATTTAGTTCAAATGCAATATAAAAGGCTATAGTTCAAAACATGATTTCTAAGCTAAAGCCTAGGTATTTGTGCTGGGTTATGTGGGATAACTGTTGTCCATCAGGGTCAGTTAGCAGGATAAGTGGAGATTTGATGCGGAGATCTATATAGCATTATGGGTAATGTTTTGTGTATTTATTGTAAGTTTAATGACGTTATAATTTTGTATTTAAAAGTTGTTTGGTTATGTAGATGAAAGCATTTACTGAGTTGAATACCTCAATAAAGAAACCAGTTTTTATTATTTTTTTTTAAGTGGTTGTTTTGCATGTATTTATTCTAAGTTTCTTATTTTATAGCCAGTGCTAGAAAACTACCAGGTCATATTGAAGCTGGATGTTTATTTTTTGCACCATTTTCCAAGATCATAGTATATGATTTAAGACAAACTACAGACACAAACCTTTTATAAAAAGAAGAAGAGTTTTACAGCAACTTTATCAAGGTTTAAATGCCTACATCGATATTTGGTGATAGCTAGAAGGGCAGTATGTGCCATATGACCTTGGCAGAAACCATGTTGAGAAAAAGATACATCATTGATCTCATTCATGGGATAGAAATGTTGCGACATAAAAAGCTTTTTCCCATGATCTTTGCTAACATTAGATAGATGAGAGCTGTAGACCAGGTCAGTTGAAGGGTTACTTATTACAACCGCAAAACCGCAGTTGCACGAATATGGAAGCGTCAACACATATTGAGCAAACCGCAAAAACACCGAACGTCCTGAAGCACGAAATTTGAAATGTCGAATCGCCATAGTTGGCCCTTCTCCAGTATAGCTCCTTAAGGTAAGTGTGCAATAGTTATGGACCTTAGGGTTAGGGTGCGGGTTAAAGTAAGTGCATACATAGTAATATATGAAAGCTTTAGTTTAGGGTTTGAAGTAGGGTTTTGTTAAGTGTATGTATGTGAATTATTTATTTTGTTTGGATAGGTAGTACGTAGCGAGCAGTGGGATTGGCCAACTATGCCGATTCGACATTTTGAATTTCGTGGTTCAGAACATTTGGTGTTTTCGCAGTTCGCTCAATATGTGTCAATGTTTCCGTATTCGTGTATGCGAGGTTTCGCGGTTATAATACAGACCCCAGTTGAAGACCTAGCTTTACATAAAAAAAAAAATTAAAGAAATGAAAGGTTTTGAAACACTCAGCGTATCTGGTTCTTTACTAGACTGAATTATTAAGACAGACATAGGTAAAGTTATTACATCTGCAGAGATTTTACTATACTTAGGAGAAAGTACATTCACTGAAACTGACTGGGATTGCAAGTTGAACAGCATCTTTGTCATATGACAGACAGCTGTATAAATTTTAGATAAGGCTGACTGACAGCAAAACTAATGATCTGCTTACAGAAACAATTCAGTGGTGAGGCAGAAGATTTCAATAGAATGCTATCAAACTGCAGATTAAGTTCTGTTTCTAGGAATGAATGATGATGGTCTTTTGAAGTATGAGGGTAAAGAAGTTGGATTTCTAGCATATAACTTCTATTGTAGTAATAAAGCTTATTAAGTTAAAACAATGTAATGTCCCTTTGTAACTATACTGGTGCATAAATTTAGTATCGCTTCTATCTTCTTTAAACTTCTTGAATGATGCTGGTATTCTACTTTTGGAGTGACTTTCCAGAGGTGGTCTCTGTGAGTCAGGAGTTGAATTACTTCAGGTGTGATAGAGTGGAGCCACTTGTTTGCTGTGTGATGACGACAGGTGCAATGATATTTAATATAGAAAAGACAAGATCTAAATGAAATACAACACTTTAATGACATTCTTTAACACTTGTACGAAGTGTCAAAAAACAAAAACAAAAAAACTAATGAAAAAAAACAAACAAAGCCGGTGGTAATCTCCAAAAAGTTTATATAAGCGCTTTCGTTGAAAAAATAATCCAACTTCTTCAGACACAGAATAACAGTTAAACATCCAATTTAAAGTGTTTCAAAAGGAAATGACACCAGCAATAAATGACATCATAAACAGTCACAATACTCATAAAATATATATATATATAAATAAAATACCTCATTTATGCAATAATACTGTAGATAAAGTTATATTAAAGCATATAAAATTAAGCAAAAATAGCATATATACATCCATTGTAAAATCAGTATACTTCATAATACCTCCCAAACAAAACATTTTCATCTTTGACGTGCTTTTAACTTTAGAATACATTTCAAAGAGCAATACTCATTGAGACCTGGAAAGGCAGAAGCATAAAGCTTCAACTGTCAATACAATTTTCTACTTTCTAAAATTAATTGCCATGGGCTACCTCTTTTGTTTTTTGTTACCTGCTCAATAACCATATATTCAAAGGAGTGACCCTCATGTTCCATGATATAGCTAGCCAAAAGCATTGTTGCCATTACGTCTGCCAATACTGTATTGATGTTCATAAATTCTCTCCTTGAGGTGTCTCTCAGTCTTACCAATATAAAATGCAGCACAATATTGGCATAAGGTGATGCAGACAACCCCAACACTTTCACAATTAAATCTGCCTTTCAAATAATAAATAGTGTCAGAAATACAGAACCTATTTGACACCTTTATAAGATGGCAACTCCTACAGAACCCACATTTAAACATATCACATCTGACACTGTGATAAACATTAGTGTTCTCTAATAAATTCTTCAGATTAAGACCATGTCTAAATATCATACTGGGGCCATCTGACAATCTCTTTCTGACTGAAACATCTTCTGTCAATAAGCACAAGTTCTTAGTGAGTATATTCCTTAATTGTCCAGCATCTAAGGAATAAGGTGTAGTAAATTTCAATGTATAATCCATACTGGTGTCACCAGATATAGCCGTCTCATCAAGGGCATGTGTATGAGTGTTGTCACCAGTGGTTGATTCTCCATTCAGCAAGGGTTTAAAGCAACCAGACCGCCTCTTAGCAACCACCTCATCAATAATAATATTTAAAAGGACATCAGGGTAGGACCTAGCTAAAATCATCTTTCTTAAGTGTTCATATTCCAGCAAAAAGTCATCATTGAGGGTGACCATTCTGACCACCCTCACTAACTGCCCCTTAACCACTGCCTTTTTCTGATAAAAGTGGTGATTACTCTCATAATGTAAAAAATTATTCGAGTATGTAGCCTTCCTAAAATTTCTAGCTACATATCTCGAATTCAAGTGGTCCTTAAAGAGGAAAATGTCCAAATAAGAGATGGAGTCATTACCAAATTCAAAGGTGAAATTCATAAAATCAGTTAAACTGGAAATTTCCTCCACAAACATCATAGCTTGGTTTTATCACCTTTAAAGATGATAAAAATGCCATCCAAAAATCTTGTATACCAGACAACATGTTGCTTAAAGCTATTACATTTGAACAAATATTCCTCCTCCCAAAAGGCCATCACACTATTCGCAAAACTCCCTCCACAAGGCGAGCCCATCACTACCACTGATTTTTGAAAATAGTAACTATCATTAAAAAAGATGAAGTTGTTGGAGAGGATAATATCAAGTAGGTACTCAATTAAATCTATCTCATCTCCAGGAAAACCATTTTTCAATAAAAACTCCCTGACCCAAACAATGCCCAAAGTTTGTGGTATCACAGTATACAAATCCCTAACATCTATAGTTAGGAAACTGTAGTCAGCTACAAAGGTCAGGGAGTTCAAACATTTCAGGAAATTCCAGGTGTCACGACATATCTGAGGTACAGTTTTCAAATATTTCTGCAATAGACTGTTGACATATTTTGCACAGCCATATGTTAAACAATTTCTCCCATTAACAATAGGGCTCAACGGTGGATTGACTTCACTTTTGTGGTGCTTAGGAAGTCCAAATATAGTTGGAATGATAGGAGATAGGATGTTCAGATAATTAAAAATGCTTATATCTACCCTAGAGTCAATGACTAAATCATTAATATGGGATCTAACAAGTTGACATGCCCCATTATGCTCATTCAGTGAACATTCAACATGTGTCAGAATTCAATATATCCAAGATCTTGTTAATATAATCGACTTGATTCATAAAAACAAGACCACCCTCCTTATCAGGTTTTAAGATCCTAACATCAGCATTCTTAAGTTCATTTAAAGCATGAATCTGATCAGTGGTAGCATTAACATCTGAAAACATTCGATTATTACAACATAATGCATGCATGATGTCCAACTCACAAATGTTTTCAAACATGGCTATACTGTTGTGCAAGACAGGATTAAATACACTAGACACACGGAAATTCTGTGGTAAAGCTTCACTATTGCCTAATAACAACATTAAATTCAGTTTACGAGTGAATGTTTTCAGATCCACTAACGTACCCACCAAATCAGCTCCTGTATATGGTACGAATGTAAGTCCCTTAGCTAAAATATCAACAAGCAGAGGAGAAGGGATATGGGAAGAAAAATTGTATATTTTAAGGTCACCTAAAGAATTTGTTGCAATCTGTGGTCCAGGCAATACGTTGTTTAAAACTGCATTGGAATTAGTAGTAGAAATGTCTACACAAAGCACTACCTCCTGTTGTTGCTCTTCTGTCGTCTGTTGGTTGCAGGGCGAGTGTTTGACAATTGAGTATCCTGTCTCCCAGCATTCTGAAAACCCTGAAAGAGAGCCTTCATTTCTTGAGTTAACAGAATGCTCACGAAGTCTTTCACTACGTCGTACATCAGGGATGGCATTCTCATGAATATTCATGCTGTTTCCAGTCCCAGAAGCAACCAAAGGGCTGTTAGGGGTGTTAAGGGCATTGTTAATGCTCGCAGAGTGAATAGAGTTAGTATGAAGTGGATATGCCCTCCTGTTGAGATAATGAAGGTGATCCCTTTCTAATTTCTTAATTTTAGTGCCCTTCAGTTTTATTAAGGCACTATCAATGCTGGAATAAATGCGTTGATAGTCAAATCTATATCTGGCAAAGTCTGTATCCCCTGTTATAACAGTTACCAGCTTAATCAATTCTGCTTTTAAAACGTCAGTCTCAGATTTATAATTCCTGACTAATAATTGCAAAAATTCACATCCCTGTGAATCAAACTCTTGTACGAAGTGTGAAAGACACGACTGCACAGTATTTCTGGAGTAGGACTATCTATGTGTTTTCTGAGTATTGATCATACCCTAGATGTCAAAGACAGGAAGACGGACACTAACAGAGTCTCCCCTAATACCAGTATTGGTTATATTGTTAGGAGCTTATATAAGGATCCACTCAAAAATACTTTCCCATCCAGAAACTTTATCAGTTCTGGTGAGAGTGACTTTGACAACAGAGTAGGTAAAGATGTCAAGTGAACATTTCCATCAACATGAAAAGCGTGCATAATATTAATCTTATTGCTGATGTTATTTGTCAACCAAGAGAGAATATCTTCATCTTTTCATCAAGCCTGGGGTACATAAATAGTAGCACTGCTCAGTTGCCTGACATTATTTGCTTTAACTATAATCCATACATATTCTACCACTGAAGTGTATGATAGCTGCTTTGTTGAAGTCTTTCACACTTCATATGAGTGTTAAAGGATTTGCTTTGTTGATAGTGAACAAGTTATCTCATTATGACGTACGACTGTCACTCCCTGACATGTCTGTGTTTACAATCAAATTTCATAATATTGTAGCATGGATGAAGACATTTCAGAGTTAGAGATACGTGTGCATTATTATACTTCTGTGGTGACTAGAACAACTGGTTTATAGGTTAGTATTCTACTTTGAAGCCTAAGTAATCACTGCTTATGTTGTATGTTTTTATACGACTAGTTGTAGTCCATGGGTATTCCTCCAGATGGGATCAGCTGGATCATGCAGTGATCTATTTCTAACACAAGACCTGGGGGTTGAATGAGTATTGTTGCACATGAAAATGGATGTTATATATGTGGCTTCTTTTTTTCTTATAGTTTCATCTTTAGTTTTATTACTTTGTAGTAGATGCTGTCTAAGCAAATGTTCGGCATATGGAAGAGACATCATAACTTTTCATATTAATGCAATAGGGAAAGGAAAAATAAATTCTCCTTTTAGGACAGTTATAGATCATCCACTGATGTGAGAGACAGGTAATAAGATGAAAAGTGCAAGATATCCAGAATTACACAGGTCAAGGCTAAGGCACTCATACCTGATGCAGTGGGAGGAAGCTTCTTAGACTACATGTGTATATGGAGATGGGTGCCTAAATTAGTAGGCTTGATATGAGAGGGTGCAGAATGAAAACTTACTTAGGGAGGGAACGTGGATGGAGAGGCACAATGTTTAAGTTAATTTTTTCTAAGGCCAGATTTAGGGCCCATGGTCTTGTTCTGGAGCTCTGATGAGCCAATGAGTATAGGTAAAGGGTTGTGCTGTGACTACTGATTGGTAGGACAAGTGAAACTAGGCATAATCTAACTTTCCAAGGCAGAATATCTGTGTATAGTTGGAAAGGCCTAAGATTGAAAAGGACAGCTCTCTCTGCAGTAAGAGGAAGTGGCTTACAGACTACTGCTTAAGATGAATTGTATGAGACTCTTTTCTCTTCCTTTACCCATTTGTTGACCTTCAGTGGGAATTCTGTCAGCCTGAAAATGACACGCTAGAAAATTCTTTAGCCTTGTAAACAATCTTCTGCAAAATTGTGGTAGCCTTCTGAAGTGTCTTTATAGGCTGTAGGGTAGGCAGTGTAGATAAAAAAGTAGATATAGCTGCTACAAAATGTTGAATTAAGCAAAGCAATGTAGTCAGAATGATGGTAACAATATTAGTAAAACACAGGAAAACAAAGTAATGCAGAGAACAGTTTTGCTATATATAAAATGTTTCTAACAATACTAGTAACATAATAGAATAGGAAACAGAAACTTTTAACTTCACCTTTCACTTCTCCCCTTATTATAGTGATTTTTAAGACAAAACACTAGTAACAAACTAGGTAAAAAACATACTTGTTCTACTTAATACAATTAAAAACATGACATATAGTGTAACAAAAGTGAATTTGTACCAGCTGCAAGCAACTAAAGTGCCTAAAATAAATATACTTCAGTTTTAGCACATGTTAGTAGTAATGATATCCATAATAAGTTAATATAAAATGCCACGGATAGAAACATAACTGACAACAATATACTTGTAGTGAGAATTATAATATGGCTAAGTATTTTACAGGAAGCTCTTCTGATTGTAAAAGTGAAGATGCTACATAGTTGATCCTCTAATGGCAATTGTTACTGTTAGCAGCAAAGTTCCCTTTCTATTCAGAAAACAATAATCAATATAAATATTGAGCAGTTACTGTTAAGAATATACTGCTCACAGTTGCATTGTGAATAATAAAGAAAAAGCTAGCATATGCTAACAGATTATTTTGAACAGAGTGATCTGCAGATCCAAATATAACGAATCATGTAGATTCATCATCTGGATACAGAGATCCCTCCCACCCAAGGTACATTTAGAAATTTTTTTAAGACAAACTACCTATTCATAAGTGATGCATTGACAATCTTCAGATCCCCACTAAACCCAGTTAACTGTTGATTACACAGAAATGTATATCACCACTCTGTACCACCATGTACACAGCTGAATAGATGTAGCTGTGCTCTGTAGGAACAAGCAAAGGGCAAACCACAGAAACAAGCACACATGGTGGAACCATAATATCAACAAGCTTTATAATAAAAGGAAAATTATTTTGACCAAAAGTAAGAAGAGTAATTCCCAAAATGTTAGAGCCCTTGTTACTGAAATAAACAACTCAGGAGCTTAATAAAATCCAACAAAGCCAAGTTTGAGGCTAAAATAGCAACTTGAGTCAAGGATAATTACAAGCCAGCATTTTTTAGTTGTGCTTGTAATTTCAAAAGCATAATGCAGCAATGTGCTGAGCTGATTGTGAACAATATTACCTACAATGAGGCTGAAGATATAGTGAACCTACAGGCTAATTAATTCAGCTCTAACTTTACCTCTCTCCCCCCTCCATCTGTCCCTCCTAATATACCTGAAACTGGCTCCTCTCCAGCTATCACACAAGGCCAAGTCCCCAAATTCCTATCAAAAGCTAAAAATACTGCATTGTTGGGTCTTGACAATACTCTTGGATACATCTTAAATGGCAGGAGGCAAGACAGAACCACACCCCTAACAACACTGTCTAATCCCAGCCTCAATACAGGTTTTGCACAAAGTGAATGGAGAACAGCTACAGTCTTTCCCCTGCATAAGGGAGGACCTTTCACAGACCCATAAGTGTGATCAATCTCATATGCAAAGTCATGTAATTAAGCAATCAGGACATAGTGAACTTCCAAACACTAGACCCATCTCAGCTTGGATTCGTCAAGGGCAGGTCATACTCAATCTGGTGGATTTTTTGAAAAGCTTAGCAAAGCAATGGATGAAGGAAAAATGGTACACACCTCATACCTCAGCCTGGCCAAAGCTTTTGACAAAATTCATCACTCAGCCATAATAGAAAAGCTAAATAAACCCCTGTGCCACTTACTGGATTGCTAACTGGCTCACAGATAGGACAGAGATAATCAAAATGAGGGAAGTTACCTCCACAAAGAGACTAGTCACCAGTGGAGTCCCCCAGGGTTCTGTGCTGTGACCTCTCCAGTTTGGCATCTACTTTTCTGAAGTAAAAGACAATACTCTGGCTGACTGTGTTTGCAGATGACTATAAGCTAGGAGCAGCCATTGAATCCTCTAAAGACTTAGCCATCCTGCAGGAAGGTTTGTCTCAGGTAAATAACTGGTGTCAAAATCATGGTATGACACTAAATGTCAAACAATGCATTATTGCATCCTTTGGGAAGTCATCTACCTCAGAAAATTACCACATTTACAATACACCCCTGTTCAGGATTTGGGAACATCTGTGGTCAGTGAGCTATGTTTTGACTAACATGTGTCTATTATTGTAAAAAACTCCTTCTAAATTTCACAGCTCATAATCAAAGAGATTATGTCTAGATGTAGGGATGTCATTGCTCCCCCTTTACTCAGCCCTCATTAGTCTAATCATTGAATATAATGCCCCCTTTGTCACATATCTGTCCAGACATATGCAACAACTGTAATGCCCAAAGAGATACGTTACTAAAAGGATACAAGTCCTAAATAACATGTCCTACATGGGCCGACTCACAGCCCTGTCACTATACTTGTATCCTACAGACTGCTAAGACATGATCTGTGTCTGGCATACAAGGCATCCTGCGACCCATTACTGATGGATTTACTGCACATCAGCAAGTCAAATGGCATCATAAATATTAATTCTACAGATCAAAACCTTTTCTGCAACATTAAGAGAATGGTTTGGAGGGATGGGTATATTTCTTAGAGGATACCACCGCTGTGGAACTGACTCCCCATCTACATAAAACAAAATTCATCCCTATCCATTTTCAAGTGCAACTTAGATCTATGGATGGGAAACAGAAAATTTACCCCAAGACTGTCCACTGTACTAGTAATGGACAGAGGCATCTCCTAAATGCTTTATCTCAAGCATGGATCCCCTCTAATTATCTATGGTATGTTCCCAGTTATTCATATTAGGGTAATATATAATATATAATTATTGACCATGGAATGTGTAAGCCAATCTATAACCAAATGGGATAGGTTATTTTGAGCACAAAAAGGGAAACTGGTTAGGCTTAAAATAGCTCACAAGGGCAGCTAGCCTAGTACTTACATATGAATCTATGAACCTACAGGGACAAAACGATGATGGCTAATGGAATGCAATACTGAAAACAAATGCACTGTCTCATGAATAGAATGTTGCTGTCCAACTTTTCTTTTACACTTGAGACCTATCATGTATGGCTGTGGACTGAGGTCTCAGTTATAATTGCTGGGCTTAGATGTGAGGGCACAGAGGTTTGTTATGAAGTTACCTTCAGCCTGTGTGGTCATGCAACATATTCACCAATACAACATATCATGCAGAAAAAAGTTTGAACTTGCCTTGCTTATTTGCATTTATAGTGTTGGTTATTTTATCACAGGCATAACTGTATGCATATGAGTACTTAGAAAAAATATAAAAGAAAATTGAAGACAGGATTTTTTCACTACAATAGTGTGATATACATAGTCCTTTACCAATATCAAAACAGAGCCATAAGTGATCAATATTACATTGTATGGACTACTCTTAACCATTGGAAGGAAAAATATTACAAGAAACCTGAAATACAACTCATCTCCTCAGTTTGAAGAATTCCTTCAGCTCATAGATCAACTAATTAATAAAAAATCAATAACCATATAGGTAAGTAAACCTCAGAACAACATTGATTTCAATCCATGGTCTAAAGTATGACAACTTTTAGCAAATATGAATTCTAATAATAAATCTATTCAGACATCATGATAGTCTCACTAACTGTATAAACCATTATTTAGTAGAGGAAGAATATGCAAAAAAAAGATAATTTAATGACTTTGATACACAATATTTAACTCATTAACAGGCACCTCCTCATAGGTGTCACTAAGTAAAAAAAGTTGTTACCTCGCAGTTGGCCAACCTGTTTTAAAAGGGCGTTAACTTTGTTCCAGCATGAAAAGCAAATGTTGAGAGGGTTTTGTTGGCTCTTAAATTGTATGTAAGAAAATTGAATTTTCAGTTTTCTGTTGATGGGGATTACCAGACAAAACAGGTCACTGGATGTAAAAAAACCTAACATTTTTAATCCACCTTTACATCCAATTTACATCTTTTTGAAACAATCTGTATTAATGATATTAGACAGTTGTTTATTAAGAAGACTGAATTTATACCACACATAACGGGGGAAGAAACTAGATTATTATCTAAAATAGCTAAGAAGAAGTCCATCAGGGTGATGAAACCGGACAAGGGGGTGGACTTGCTGTTATAGACTATCAGGTATATGTGAATAAAATGTTACTTTTTTGTTTAGTGATACCTATGAGGAGGTGTACATTAATGAGTTAAACAATGTATATAGATACATTGATATAACCTTAAATGATCTGTTACATGACAACCAGATTACCATTCGTGAATTCCAATTTCTTAGTCAAGGTTGCCCTCAGATACCTACAATTTTTGGTATACCAAAAATTCATAAGAAATATAATTGACCCCCCCCCCCAAACCTATCGTTGACGCAAAAGCTTCTAAAACTTTTACATTGCTAAATTTGTAGACTACCATTTAAAAACATTTTTGTCAAAATTCAAACATCTACTGAAAGACTCATGGGATTGTTTGAAGAAAATTAAGAGTGAATTTTACTCAGACCAAATGATTTTTCTCTCCATCGACGTTAAAGATTTATTTACAGTGATTCCCAATGATGAAGGTGTTGACATGTTTTATGATTTTCTTTGTAAAAACACTAACCTAGATCATTTAAGAATTTGGTGTTCAGGGCACTAATGGAGATGATTCTAAAAAACAACTTTATAACTTTTGACAACCAGTTGTTTAGGCAAAAAACTGGTGTGGCAATGGTGGCCACCTGTGCCCCCACTTTTGCCAACATCATTATGACGCAGTGGGAAATTACTACTGTTTTTCCTTCTGAATTATTTCATTTTTGTAGATTTTATGGGCATTACCTAGATGACATCCTGAGTTTTTGGGAAGGCACCTGGGAACAGCTTAATGAATTTTTTATGTTCCTAAATTCTAGTACCCAATTTCTCAAATTTACTATGGAGACAAACGTTGAAGTTGTACATTTCTTGGACATCTCCATATATAAAGATAGAACTAACAAGTCTTTTACCTCCTCACTATATAGGAAATTGACATGCTCTGATGCCTTTTTACATTTTGAGAGTTGTCATCCACTATATCTAAAAAGATCTCTTGTCAAGGGCCAATGTGTCTGATTGGCACGCATGGTCAGTGACATTAATGTATTTTTGAATAAAAAGGACATTTTGAGGGGTATGTTTGTTTGGAAAGGGTATCTGGTCACCTTTATTGACCCAGATTTGGAGGAAATAACTAGGAAAAGATACAAAGGACGTTTCTTTCCTTTATTAGAAAGACTTGAGCAGGAATCTAGATGGGGAAATGACAAAACTATTTTGGAGGGTAATACTGAAAAATCTTTCAGCAATGCAATGGTAGTATCATATAATTCACACTTTTATGATATTACAAGTATTGTCAGTAAGAACTGAGTTATATTTAGGACAGACAATGAGTATTTAAAGAAAATGGGAGAAAAACCTGTGGTAGTCTACAAAAATGATTTATGCTTCAAGAACTTCAGAAAACGGAAGCCAAAAAGTCTCACAAGCCACCAAAAAACTTAACGCAGGTTTATTTTTAAAGTAAAATAGCGTTTTCGCTTCTCTACACCAAGAAGCTTCATCAGAGTAAACAAAATGCTCGGTAAGGCGCCAACACTTACGGAGCATTTAAATGAATACATGACACACATATTACATCACTTCCGAAGGGAGTGAAATCAACAGTTTGTAATAAAATAAAACACCAGTTTAGTAAACTAACAGACAGTGCAACTGAAAATTATCTAATTATATTCCAAAAACACACAAAAGGCTCTATCTCCTAAAAACGCTCCATTAATACATATGCATTTATGCAATCTAAGAAATACATCAAATTGTATCCATGTGAATATATGTATTAAAAGCAAATATTGCTACGTCCAAAATGTGTACTCCTACAATACAATAAAAGTAAAAATAAAAATAAAAATTGTAATTACATATGAGTATCCCATCCATAATAAAAGCTACCAAAATAATTTTTTTTTTATAATTATTTTTATATATACATATATTTATTTCTAAACAGTTATCTCATATTCATATTTTTAATGTGTGTGTGATATTAATTTAGTAATCAAACATAGTTTGGTTATTTTGGTAGCTTTTATTATGGATGGGATACTCATATGTAATTACAATTTTTATTTTTATTTTTACTTTTATTGTATTGTAGGAGTATACATTTTGGACGTAGCAATATTTGCTTTTAATACATATATTCACATGGATACAATTTGATGTATTTCTTAGATTGCATAAATGCATATGTATTAATGGAGCATTTTTAGGAGATAGAGCCTTTTGTGTGTTTTTGGAATATAATTAGATAATTTTCAGTTGCACTGTCTGTTAGTTTACTAAACTGGTGTTTTATTTTATTACAAACTGTTGATTTCACTCCCTTCGGAAGTGATGTAATATGTGTGTCATGTATTCATTTAAATGCTCCGTAAGTGTTGGCGCCTTACCGAGCATTTTGTTTACTCTGATGAAGCTTCTTGGTGTAGAGAAGCGAAAACGCTATTTTACTTTAAAAATAAACCTGCGTTAAGTTTTTTGGTGGCTTGCGAGACTTTTTGGCTTCCGTTTTCTGTGGTTTTACAGTTCGTTTTGCCTTTTGGATTTAATGCTTCAAGAACTTGTTAGAATGTAGTATAGGAGCAAACATAAAAGTTGAAATGAAAAGATGTTGACAATGTCCACAATGTCATTATATTCTCAAGGGTGAGATTGTTTACATCAAGGGATATGAGAAAGTTTTTCTAAAACATAGGCTTAATTGTCATAGTAAAGGTATTGTTTATGTAGCCATCTCCAATGCTGTGGTTATTTTTATATAGGGAAGACAATTACAATTAAATACAAAAAGATACCATGAATAACGCCTTAGCAAAACATACCCATGACTTCTCCAACCTCCAGTTTAAATTTTCAGCTATAGAACATATTGAGAACAAAGTGAGGGGTGGACCCATTGATTTATTCTTAGAATTGAGGGAACTTATGTGGCAACTGAGATGTAATGCAACCCACCCCCCAGGACTCAATGAAATTATTTATATTTCTAGTTTCCTCAAGTTAAAAGTAGATTTTCATTTTTAGTGCCCATGTGGGGATTTAACAAAAACACTAAAGGAAGCCTTAGATCAATTGTCATATTTTTAGAATATATGGGCAGAAGTGCATGTTTATATATATGTGTATATATGTGTATATATATATATATATATATATATATATATATATATACATATATATATATATATATATATATATATATATATATATATATATATATATATATACACACTTATTGGTTTAATTAATTATTCATCCATCCATATTTTTTTTCTTATATTTTTATATATATAAACATAAATATATTTTTTAATCGAGAAGTTCCTTTTTTATTTTGATGGGATTTGGCTGAGTAATGGCGGTGTTGTTGTTGTGTATGATGTTTTTTTTCTTTTTCTTTTACTGTGTTGAAAAATCTTAATCACTTAATTGACCTCAATTGAAGTAGATCATGTGATTACTTTTTTATATGAAGGGAAGCTGCAATATTTTGACAGCTATGACTCTCTGCTTCAGTGTTATTTACTGCATCTGGTTGAAATTGCCACCTTTTTAGAATCCCCAAATGAGACATTTCTTACTGATGTGCACTTTTGAAGGACAGACACACCATATCCTCAGTCAATGCAACGGACTCATTATCATTTTATTTTGCAAATAAAGACTGGATTCATAAAGGTTACCACAAAGAGTACTTTCTGAATTCAAAAACAACCCTATCAGAATGCTTGTGCTGTCTATTCACTCAGAAAGGTTACAGCAAGTGTACACAGTGTATATTTTTGTGGGAACCTTTATGCATCCATCCTAAAGACTCACTATGTTGTCTGTGTTGTTTCTTATCATATTAAGGTGCTTTTGATACATACTATAGTTTAGTGCAATATGTAAAAGACAGCCTGTTGTTTTCTCTGAAAATATTAGATCACTTTCCATTTTTCATACTTTCCTATAGGATACAATTGCCCAAAGCAGTACTGTTCCATAAGAAAAAGACAAGAGGTAACTGTGCATATGACTGCAGCATAAGTAAATGGATGATGACAGCTTTGTGATTTATGTTGTAGCAATAGCTGCTATGGGCTGCAATGAAAGTAGAACTCTCAGATAGCTACCCTATTTTACAACTGTTGTGGCTGTACCTTCATAGGTACTATTCATAATTTTATGGATTATGTCAAAGCGTGCATTTTTTACATAAAATCTTACCACGTGAACTGTCTAATGATCATACCTCTCAACCTGGAAATATCAAAAATCTGGACAAGGCCCATAAAAAATAGGTACAAATCTGTATGCCGATTAACATAACATTTGCATACATAATTAAGTAACCCCACCCATTCCAATGGAATTGTGGGATACCAACTTTCAAATGCAAACTGAAGAACAACCAAAATATGGCACCAGAGTCCCCTGCAGCCATTTCAATGTCCCATTACCTGGCTATTTTGCCCCATTTACCACACACACTAATGTGTGCATGCTGCTTTACTTCTACAATGATTGATTTTATATTTACATTTTATAGCACAATGCACAAACACTAATAGATATCTGTTAAACAAAGCAATACTGTCTCACAATGAAAATAGACTTGACATTAAAACTTCTCTGCTCTTTAAACTCACATTCATTGAAACATCATTGAAATCCACACCACATCCAAAGAAAATGCATCTGATCAGTGGTGGATAAAGATTACCTTTGGGTTGTTTTCAAATCATAGGCCCCTGGCTTTCACACAAAACAAGAAACATGCATATGTTCTTTGATACACCTTCCTGACTTTATTAAATTATATTCCTTGTATAATACAGCACACGTGTTAGACTTAAGTTAGAGCACATTTTAAATTTTATTGTTTGAACATTTTCCATTAGGCAATGAAGCAAAATGCGTGAACCACTAATGATAAAACTGTCCAATTCAGAACATTTCCATCATAAAAGTCTACTTCCATACACTATAAATATATATATATATATATATATATATATATATATATATATATATATATATATATATAAAATGACAGTAGTGTAAATCCTAGGCATCTTTCACAGCTTCTTGCACTTATTATCAATTTCAGTTTTTTTTTTTGGGGGGGGAGACAAAAGGCCAAAAACCAGGGACACATTTTAAACATTGCTTGTATAATTTTGGAAAGTTGTTAGAATAAAATGTTGTGTTATCACCATGTAATTCATTGCCAAGTCTTGGACCCAGGACCCCGTGCATTATAGTCAGAGCAACATACCACTATGCCAAATGAGCAGTTTCCAGAAAGACAGGAAGACTGAAACTTAAATGGCCATCATTTAGTGAATCCAGTTCTCAGTTCTCACCATAGCTCTCAACCTCTTAGCACAAAAAGCCTGGACAAAACTAATAATGGGGATATACAGCCCCAAAATAGGGACAAATTTCAAATACTGATCTTATAAACTTAAAAAATTGCTAGAATAAAAGGTTATGTGTTACCATTTATTTTCTGAAGAATATGAAGTCTGAAATTCAAATGCCTGTCATTATTTAGTGAATTCAATCATTCAGTGTTTTGCCATTGCCACAAAAATCCTGAAAAAACACATTTAATGAGGAATAGAACAAAAATAATTGGCATAAATTCACAAGTGGTGGTGGCAATGGACTTTAGGCTCTTTTTACCTTGTACCCAAGGTACAGGGTTTGAGCCTGAGTACCTCTAGCCACCAGTGTTTTGAATAGCTAATGCTGATTAACACTGCTGCATAGCAAACAGGACCATTTATTTACAAGAGCTTCTTGTACAAAGGCTTTCAAGTACTTCTGAACTCACTGAAGCTTTTTAACATTAAACAGAAGTTGACTTCAAAGTAAGCACAATTTTCCCTCTTAAAGCACCTTTTTGTTCACTTGTTTATGGGATCAGGATTACTTTGGAAAAACACTGAATATAGACATCACTTTTCATTCAAGAGGTAAATTTACAGCATCCATTCTGGTATGCATATTTTTTTCTGAGCTGTAATAAAACCGTGTAGACTGGGTATCAATCATCCCCAGTTTTCACAATGGTCTCCTCATATAATTATAACTAGCATTTATTTGAAATGCTTGTTAACTGATAGCAATTCTGATGGGTTTAACTTTGTTCACATGTACTGCTATGAATGTCTGTATAAACTCTGTTCCTTACTTATTCAATAGTTATTTTATGACATTATCAAGTATTTCAAGCCATGTCACCACTAACTATAGAGTAATCCGAGTTCTTTACATGGTTAGAGCAAGTGTCGTTCCATTTAACCAACCTGCAATATGTTGCATGTTTCTTCTGTGAAGTTACAAGGGTGGAATTTTAACTTCTTCATTAATCCGCAATTCATTCTAGTTATGCAGTTAATAAGGAGTCAGTTTATCATTTTGCCATGCGTGGAGCTAGTGTCATCATAGGTTGCTTAACATGAGAATTAATTAAGATTCGCTTTGGTAAAATTAACATGCCAACAAAATAAGAATAAAACTTGGCAAATGGTGTATTTTCTGGTTCTTTGCATGTAGCTTCGACTAGTGGGCTCTTTCTGGTCCTTAATTTAACATGGCAAAATATATCCAAGGCAAAAGCGCTATCAGAAGTATTATCAAACAGTTTTCTGTGTGCCCCCCCACTCCCACAGACACTCTTTCAGTGAGGAAACTTAACCCTCTGATATGCACCTTTCTGATTTAGTTTGTCGGTGCTAAAAAAATATCTCTGTACCTTAAATGAGAAGGGCAGTTCCATCACAAAGTATTCCTGAAGTCACAAACATACGTGTGCACAAGGTCAGACACACACACACACACACACACACACACACACACACACACACACATACACACACACACACTGCAAGTTCGGCAACAGAAAAGTATCTTAAAATAAAATGCATCATGGTGCAAGTAAATACTAAGTATCTGTTTCCACGCAATACTTGCACAGTGCTCACACAGCAGAAAATCAAATTCAGCTAAAATAAAAAGCACAGCAGAAAATGTTTGGCTCATCTGTTTCCACGCAATACCTGCACACACAGCAGATAATCAAGTTCAGCTAAAATAAAAAGCATCCATTTCTCCAAGCAGCATTCCAACATTGCACACACACCAGTTCGAGTTTGGCTCATCTGTTTCCAACTTTCCACACTACTCGCAGCAGAAAAGCATTTTCGGCTAAAGCAGGCTCCAAATACAAATGCAAAGCATCTGTTTTCCCATACCTGCACACACAGCAGTTCTGCTTATCTGTTTCCACACTTGTTGAGGAGGCTCCAAAGACAACAAGTTGTTTTCAGTATGTTTCCACACTCGCAGCCAGCCAGCAAAATTCCAACTGGCTGGTGGAGCTGACATCATCGTGCACGTGATGACATCAGTTCCAAAGTGAGAAAGAAAGAAAATTTAAAAAGAAAAATTGGGAATGAAGGGGTGCCACTCGGGAATCATGGCACCCCATTATTTGGACCCCAAAACTCAGTAAAAACTGAGTAATTCGGTATATTTGGGAGGTATGCTAATGATAGCTTTCTTGATTTTGCAGACAGAAATTTCAATCTGGTTCTCCTATTGAAATGTGGGCACTTGAAATGCTGAGATAAAAGGCTGAAAACACAAGAAAAGGGCAAATCTCGAAGATTGCTCTTCTCCTTAAAACTTCTTTTTATGGGGGGGGGCATGCCGTCCACACCCACTGAACTTATATATGCGTGTGTGTGTGTGTGTGTATATATATAGGTCTACTACCGGAGATCGCAATTGCACTATTTCAAAATCCTGTATTAGATGGCCACTAATGCGAAAGTGCACTTTCGCGAACACCACTTGAGCAAATGGTTACGGACCTTAGGGTTAGAGCTTGGGTTAAGGATAGTGGATAGCTAGTAGGGCTATCCACTATCCTTAACCCAAGCCCTAACCCTAAGGTCCATGACTACCGCACCACAATGGAGGAAATTGTATGTCCTTCACGGTGCAGTAGTCACAGACCTATGTCTTCCACTGTGGTGCAGTAGTCATGGACCTTAGGGTTAGGGCTCAGGTTAAGGATAGTGGATAGCTAGTAGGGCTATCCTCTATCCTTAACCCAAGCTCTAACCCTAAGGTCTGTGACTACCGCACCACAGTGGAGGACATTGCCCGTTCATTCTAGCGGTGTTCGTGAAAGTGCACTTTCGGTGAAGTGCACTTTTGCGTTAGTGGGCATCTACTACCGGATTTCGAAATAGTGTAATTTTGATCTCTGGTAGTAGACCCATATATATATATATATATATATATATATATATATATATATATATATATATATATATGTACCAACTCCGAGATCGCCATATCTCAGAGAAAAGGGAACATTATGAGAAATGACAACTTGGGCTTAGTATGTATAAGTCCAAACTTTCAGCCATTTGGTCTCCATATTTTGGGACTCCCTCTAGAGGATTCCAAAATTTCAAATGTTTACCATTTTGGTCCTATGTATACTCATATGGAAGAAAAGTTTGTGAATAGTTAAACTACTGGACAGAATAAAGATTTATAGATTTTTAACCATAACAAACTGAATCTTTGGTGAATTAGAAACTTATATGTTTACAGGCATGTGAAAGATAACTATCTAAGTCTAAGACATTGCATTCCTTACATATAAAAAAAAAAAATTAAATAAATTTCTTATCTGGGGACAATGTTGCCAGTACATTTAGATCCTGATCTTTCTGGTTCCCATAACCTTTGGTAGAATAGCTCAGTTACAGCTGTAGTTTTTTTCTTCAAAAAGAAAAGTAATGACCAACTGGTTCATAAATTGTGGGGAATCTAGGACGTTTGCTCGAGTGAGCAAACGACCGAAACCCAAACGGCCGGGCATACTTATGCAAAAGTGCTTTTCACCGAAGGCATAAGTATGCCTGTTGCCAGGCTGTGCTACGGTGTGGGTAAGGGAAATTTCCCTTTTCCGCACTGTAGTGCAGTCTCGAAGGGAGAATATTAAAGTAGGGGGGGTGTGGGGGACACATTAAAATGTAAATGTAGTGTTTTATTTATTTATTTTGTGTAACACGCTTTAACGAAAGTGCTTTTTCGATAAAAGCGCTTTCGTTAAAGTGTGTTCGGTTATTATGGATTCGGACGTTTGCTCACTCGAGCAAATGTCCTAGATGCATTGTGGGGTACTAGATGACCATATAGCCATGCTGGACTGAATTCTGGACTGAGATAAAACACAAACATGTTGAAGAAATAATATGGATCAGACTGTAATAATAAAAGAAGATGAATATATCATTTGTTTTGCTTTTCCAAGAATTATATATTTAAAGTTCTGGAAATCGTAGGCTACCTAGGATGGTAGAACAGCAACTGATTGCAATATTTTAATTTATGAGAAATTTATGAAATACTGCATAGGGAATGCATTTTGTGTTCTGTAGTTTGCTTTTAGAATATTCTCATTTTAACATTTGACTGCATTATTGTCACCTCCAACAAAAGAATTTGGCAGTTAGAATTTCATGCTGCCATTCCTAGGCATTATTCCAGTGCAAAATGCTGGAAAAAGGTATAATATGATAGGCAACATGCTGAGATGTATGTTGTTATGTATACTGATACTGTGTGGCTTTACTGATTGTACATTTTTTTCTCTTACAAATTTGATTTTCATAATTAAGCATTCTGTTTGCAGTTTTAAGATTTAATTTTAATACTTATGAAAAAGTAGTGGTTAGCTAGTGATAACAAGGTGTAGTGAGGATTGGTCTTGAGACCAAGGCATGGTCTGATTTTGGGAATGCATACTTTTTGAGTAATCCATATAGGGTGAGGGTATACAACCAGTATTCTATAGAGCTGATGAGGATAGTGGACTTCTTCCATAACACACATTATGCACCCAGAGTGTGCAGTTTTTACTATATGGTTTTCATCCATCATTTTTATTTTAAGTGTTTTGGTAAAGAAAGTAGATGAAATTTAATAATAATCCCTCTCATGCTTAATGTGCTGCATTTACCTACAGAGCTGTATTATGTGTCACTGTAAACTCAAATTATAGCAGAATCTATCTCTTCTTTCTGACATTTTGTCTTACTAATGCAATGATTTTCTATATATTCCAGTATACCATCTATCAGTTTAGAAGACAGAGAGATAATTAAGGCTCTGAGCTGCTGATGTGCTTCGTGCTATAGCTTATGGTTTGAGCCCCTAGGCTCCATTTACTTGCTGTGTGATTCTGAGTGGGTCCCCTAACCAGACAGTGTACCTGGGTCACCTCTGAAAAGACACACATGCACCTAGAAGGTTTATTTAGTTAGAAAAGAAAAACAAAAATAGATAAGTAATGATCTGTTCACTTCATTCCAATAATACTCTGCCCAAATTTCCAAAACACCATGGCTGTGCCATGTGTTTTTTGTAACATTTGACCTATAAGCCATTTTCCTTAAAAATGTAACACTGGTTTGACAAGTCTGGCATTCTGTAGTTCATTGCCACAAAGTAATACAAATATTTGCTTTTCTTGCTGTTCCCCCTGTGGACAAATGTCTTTCTTTGTGGTCTCAGTAATACTTACTTCTCCAGTGTAAAGTTCTAACAACAATGTGATACTTACTACTTGATAGCTATTCAGCATCAGTTTAGCACATGAGAGAAAGCCACCTTGCTAATTCCTCTTCCCTGATTAAGCAGCTGGGGAGAGAAGTATCCATCACATTTGTTTGAGTGGCTTCTCCACCTGCTACTGGATCCTTTCAAATATTTCAGAAGAAGATATTTCAGCCACCTTTTCATGTTTACTATTCAGAGGTTCTACTGAGTATGCACAGGTAATGCTTGTAGGATCAGATTTCCACTTCTGATAGGAGGGTATATACGGTATAAGGGTATCCCTAGGGTTTGCTTCCTATTTCTTTTGTTTCCATTGCAATGCCTTACATCTGCAATGTTAATTATCTGTGCATCGACATTGAGGATTTTAATATATCTCCCTTTTTATGTTACCCTTTTTCATTTTACTGCTCCTACTTCTGAGTTATGCTAGGGTCACTAGCTCAAAATCCTCCCCTTACCCATAACACCTCTCTCTTAGCCTTGATCTGGAGCTAGCTTGAGCATGGGGGGATATCTCTATGTTCTGCTACTCCAGAAAATGTAATTTCTTACAGTTCTGTGAAATTTTGAGTAGATGTGTCTGTTTCCAAAACTTCTAACTTCTTCAGCAACTTGAATTATCTTATGTTCTGTTCCTTACCTCTGTCCCTCTTCTTACCCTGTCAAAAATAAATAACAGTAATTTTTTATGTACTTTATAGTATTAAGCCAATTGCTGCTGCTGTGAAACCTCTGAGCCATTTTCCTTTGAGTTGACAAGAAAGTCCAGAAATTTTCCAAAAAGTGAAGACCAGCAAACCACCTGTGAGATGATTTTTTTATTAGAAAATATACAAAAGTCAAGCATTTTTGACCTAGAAACAACATACAAAAGTTAAGCACTTTGTTTTTGGTTTGGTGTCTGCATGTCTGCCATTGTTTCTTGGTTATAAAGTCTGGAAATTGTCTACTGTCTTACTGCTGATTTCCCTCCAAGGGGCTAGCCAGTGAGCAGTCAAAGTGTAGGTGTGGGAGGGAGCTAGAGCTTTTTGAAGGCTGTCTGGTTGTTGTATCCTAGGCAGGATTAAGCCCAGATAGCCAAATTCTCCTGTAGTACTGAAGAATTTTAGCATGTACTTGTTATGGTAAGTGCAACTTTTACAGCTGTACTTTTCTCCCTCTTAAAGTGACCATAGTCCTTTTTGACTTGTGTGTTAATGTACATCCTAGTAGCAACATTCTTCACTTTAACTTTAGCCCAGTGACGGTTAAAAATAATCTTAGAAAAGTTTCTGCTGAGAATTCATCTTCTTTTGGGTAGTAGTGGTTGCCCTTTTACATTTTTCTCATTAGCATTTTTGCTATCATTTAAAAATAGGGCTCTAGGTATATTATGTTTGGTATATGACACATAGCAACTATTACCGCTTTAAGTTTTGTTAGAATCAATTTAATTCCTATATAACCTACAATTTTTATGTTTTATATATAGTGACAATAAATAAATAAACAAATAAATAAATAAATAAAAAATTAAAAATTAACAGTTGCTATATTAGTCATAGAAGTAATTTTTAGAAATGCCTAACATTCTTGTAGTTCAGAGTTAATACTGGGATAAGTCTTTCTGTGCTTTATAAACATATGAAAAATCTAATAATTTTGCATTCCATGACAAGACATTGATATCTGGCAACGGTGATTATATTGATATTTATTTTTTATTGTTAGTAGAAAAAATTCAAAATCCTCATTTTGTTTATACAGAATGCCTGATAATTTTACTAGATCACTTGGTGGGATTCATGTTTTGTATTTATTTTTATTAGAATTACTATTTAGTGACTTAACCCATAGACTCCTTTTCAGCTACAACCATGTATTATTGTATATACAACCAATACATACAAAACCCATGAAAAATAACATAGCAGTATGAATGTCCACCAATACACTCGGATAGTATCAGATATTTGTATACATTACATATGACAAAATAACCCATGATTTATGCAAACATTTAGTAAGAATATAGTAATACCAGTAGATTAAACATTTATAAAGTTGATGCAGTATCCCTCTAGTTCATTTTGTGATATCAAGATGCAAAAAAGCAAAAATATCTACCACCTTAGTGCTGTTAACATGAAAATGTTTACCTAAATTTCTTCATAATAGTTATTCTGTTTGCTTAGTATGAATAACACCGTGAAGTCTCCCCTGAATATAGGGTGTAGGCCTGGTGTCACTAATGTAGTCAAGAAACTTAAATAAATGAATTCATGGATTCATATTTCCTTAGATACTCCAAGGCCACTGAGTCTTGCGACCATCCACACCTTGCCAGTACACATCCTTGGGATAAGCCTCCTTTTTGAAGGAAGGCCATATTAGGTAATCCTGAAGAAAATTTGTGAATACCCCTCAGGCTAATAAGGTTATGTCTAAAGGAAGATAGTGTTTAACATGCAAGGGAAATTTACTCCAAAGATTTATGAGGCAGTGGGTTATAAAACCATTTACCATGTCCTTTCTATCCATTGGTAAAAAAGTATGTTCCTGGCTCTAGTACTGGTGGAAATATTCAACTTGCGAAGGTCCAGAAGGTCCAGGACAATCAGGTCTCTGTTGGAGTGGTAAATGAGACAGAGATCTCCCCTCAAAAATTTAGATGACACTGAATAAATATTTAGGGCTTCCAACCTTTCTTGGTAGCTCGGGACTTTAGGTATGCAATCCCCTTGACCAGAAATCCTTGGAGTCCTTCAAATTATTTGGCATGCTTAGTGACAGTCATCCCAAAGAGGGTGTTGCACATGATAACTGCCCTGATTGGTACTAAGTTTAAGGGAGTGACTACCTTCCTAGACTCTGATGACACACCCCTGGCATTCAGCCAGGACAAACTAAAGTACTTCCTGAAAAATATTTTCAAATTATGTTCAAAAGAGAGGGAGCAGGCAACCCAAGCACTCAGGTCTCTGACTACATTCTCATTTTGTAGTGGTGCATTATCTATACAGTATAATGAGGGAAGGTGTTGTCTACCAAAAATTGATAATGCTATACTTTTTAGTATTTAGTTTGTGTTCATTTTTAGAACACCAAGAGTTTACTAGGAAGAGTTCATTCTGGGGTGGGGTGGGGGTGCATCAGTGTGACAAAAATAACCTCTACTTTGCAGTTATCTGCAAACTCTGTATCCATACCTCTCAACTATACAGATTTTTGCATCATATTTTTGATCCATTCGATTCTCAGCTAAAGCATCTTCTGTCTGGAGACATGCGTGACTGGGCGTACCTTCGTTGAAGGTTGTGCGTCAGGGCTGGCAACTCGGCACGTAAAAATCTACTGCCAAGCATTAGCGGACCAGAGTTCCGCTGTGGCGACCCCTAACTGGGAAAAGCCGAAAGACACAACATTTTTGATCTGTTTCTCATAACATTTGTGATTTTCTGAAAAGTGACTGGGATGATCTGAGGATTGAAATCACTAAATAATGATATACATTTGAGTTTTAGACTTCATATCCTTCAGAAAAATATATGTTAAGACAAATCATGTTATTCTAGCAACTTTCTAAGTTTATAAGAGCAATATTTCAAATATGTTCCTATTTCTGGGCCTTGGTCCCCCCATTCTGTTAGGCTTTGTCCAGATTTTTTGCTCTACGAGGTTGAGAGGTATGTTTGTATCCAGAAGTATTGGTTATCTGATTAGAGATCTGAGAAGTAAATACCAAGGAAAGCAGATCCCAGCACTGAGCACTGAGAGACACTGCTGCTCAATTTCATAATTTCTCACAAGGCACCTGCAAGTCATACTGTGGATTCCATCTTTCAGCCAGTTTGCTGTTCATCTTACCTCATTTGGGTTGATATTTAAAGCATTTAGCTTTTGTATGATGTCATCTGGGGAATGACAGTAAAGGCCTTGACCAGGTTCAAAATATGCAAATTTCACTAGATGGCCATCATCTGCAGCCTATATAACCCCTTCAAAGAAGTTTACCAGGTTAAAAAGACATGCTCTACCCTTCACAAAGATAAACTGTTGGGGATCAGGTGATAATATATTCCATGGCTTCGCAGATGAGGCTTGTAAGATTCATAGGTCTGTAATCTCCCAGGTCAACTTTAGGCCATAATTATGAGGGGGCATCAGCATTAGAGTGTTCCACTCATCAGGGATAAAACCAGGTTAAACAGTTTAAGGAGTGCACCTGTAAGTCCACATTTAACTGTATTAGTTAAACTACTTGATATATTGTCAGGCCCCATGAAAGAAATATTTCTGATCTTGCTTAGCACTTTTAGTAAATTATTTTTAGAAATTATCAGGGGTAAAAGATTCCAATATGTTGGTTCTTTGAATAAAAGTCTCATGGGTAAAGCTGACACTAAACTTGTTTGCAAGGATATTGGTAATATCTGTTGAGTCAGAATAGGAGATGTCATTATGAATAAGTTTGGAGCATTGCAGGTTATTGCTTATTTTGCTTTCTAACATAACTAGAGAAGGATTTATGATTATCTTTGGTTTCCAGGGCAAGCTGAAGTTTATGGCTCCTTTAGTAAACCTGATAGTGTTTTCATTTTTTTTGTAATGTTATTGATATTATCTTATAGAACATGATTTTTGGATCTATGAAATAATTTAAGGGGTTTATTTCTTTTATTATATAGTTTATTTATGTCAGTGGGACACCTGGGAGGTTTGTTTTTCAATATCTTGTGAAACTTGGTTTTGGTAATGACTGCTACCTCTATTCATCTTTCTATATGGATATAGAATTCCTTTGTGAAGCTTGCTGATGTATTAAGGTCAAGAAAAGTGGACAAAGGAGAAGTTTGAAATATCATCACAGAGTAGGATGAGGTTGGTATATTTGTAGTCCTTAAATTCTTTGGGATTTACTGTAGGTGTGTTTGGGAATTTATGGGAGAAGGTCACACAGTTCATGGTCAGACATTACAGGGGAAGGAGATACCAATGGAGTAGTGCAAGTGGTAGCCATATTGCTATTTACTATAGCTGTTAATTCTGCTGAAAAATCTAACCTACTAAGCTTAATACTAGTTTTAAGCAGTTATGGAGCCTTTCTAAAGTGTTTTTATGATATGTACTAGGGAACTGAAGTTCTGTGGTGTCAGCTGAAGCATCTATATTAGATGATTGAACTTTTAAAAGTTCGAACATCATATAGTCGACATCATATGATCAAACTTTTAAAAGTTTGAAAATCTAATAAAAAAATAATCCACATAAAAAAACCTACCTGAATGTTTTAAGCAGGGGGCCAAGCCCCCTGCACCCCCCCATTCTTTAAATATGCCAACTCCGAGGCCATGGCTTTGACACCAGACATCTGTCTCAGTGAGGCCCTTTTGTCCACATCGTTAGGACTTTCAGTTATGGCTCCTAGTTTGCAGTCATCTGCAAACTTCATTAGCCAAAGACCTTCTGTGTTAGCCTGTACTTCAGAAAAGTAGATACCAAACAGGGGAGGACCCAGGACTGAACCCTGTGGTACTCCACTTGTCACTGGTCTGCAGTCGGATTTGGAGTCTGCTACTTTCACAGTGTGGGTTCTGTCAGTGAGCCAGTTGGCAACCCATCTTGTGACATAGGGATTTATACCTAGTTTACTGAGTTTATCTATAATTCCAGAGTGGGGGATGGTGTCAAAAGCCTTGGTGAGATCTAGTTAGGCTGTGTGAACCACCTTACCTCATCTATGGATTTGTTGACTGCTTCAAAGAAGTCAGTCAGGTTTAGGAGACATGATCACTTTTTACAAACCTGAACTGGGTGGGGTCCAGAGTTTGGAGATTACCAATGTCTTTGTTTATAAGTTCCATGATGATACATTCCATGGCCTTGCAATCCAGGCTCATTGGGCTAATGGGGCGGTAGTTCCCGGGGTCTGTGGTGGCTTTCCCTTTGTGGAGTGGGATAACCATCAATGTGTGCCATTCAGTGGGCACAAAGCCTGAGGTGAGGCTATGATTGAACATGGTGCTTAGGTGGGGTGCCAATTCATTCTGTAGTTCATGTAGAACGCAGCCTGGGATGTTGTCCGGTCCCATGGATGCTGTGTTCTTGGCTTTGGAGAGTGTGTTTTTTACCTGTGCAACTGTGATTACAGGAACTTTGCATTCTTCCGGTATAGAGATGGGCCCTTTAGGGGGTGAAGGGGAGTTAAAGTTAGCACTGAACCTATCTGCAGGATGTTGGCAGTATCAGTTGGTTCTGTATATTTAGTGCCATTGTGCTGTAACTCAGAGTAGATCTGAGTGTTGCCCTTGAGATTCTTGACATAGTTATAGAATGCTTTGTGGTTGCCTTTAGAATCAGTGTCGATTTTGTTTTCATAACTCGCTTTGGAGGATTTTATGAGGGATCTCAGCTTCTTACTGAGGCTGAGCAGAGAGTTCTTCCAGTCATTGGATTTTACTTTTTCTTGCAACAGTTTCTTTCTTCTGTTGTAGAGTTTATTTATGGCAGGGGACCACCAGATTGGCTTCCTTTTTTGGAGGATAGCATCTTGGTTCTGTTAGGGATAGCACGATCCATGCACTTGTGTAAGTGTATATAAAGTGCATTTGTGTAGGATTCAGCAGTCATACCTCTATTGTCCATCTGCATGGGTGTCGTGAAGTTTGCCACTTCTGTCTTAAGAAGTGTGAAGTTGGCTTTGGAGAATTTTTTTATGGTGGTTTCCCTAATGGGGGGTGGGGGCGGGATGTGGATGTCTAGGCTGATTAGCTTGTGGTTGGATCTGACCATTGAGGAATTGACATCTGGTGTAGAACACTGGTTGCCCATGTTGGTAATGACCAGGTCTAGTATATTGCTGCCCCTGGTGGGGGTGTGGATAAGTTGATCCAAGGCATTGGAATTTATGAATTCCAAAAAAACGTTGAGCAAAAGAAGTTGGTACATGAGTAGTTTTCCCAGTTAATGGTGGTGTAGTTGAAATCGCCCATTATTAGGGTGTTGGGTTGTACCCTAATATTTCCAGTGTATCAAGAAATGAGGAGTGGGAATCCTGGGGGATGGTGGGGGATCTGTAGCAAGTTACAATTTGGATTGCGGTCTTGCCCAGAGTTAGTTGCACTTGGATATTCTCGGATGCATTATGCTGAGCAACTAGCCTGGTGATGTAGATATCCTTAATGAATATGGACATGCCTCCACCTTTAGTGTTTCAGTCCAGGTTAGGTGGCCGAAAGGTGTGGTATGAATTATAGCCTGGTAATGCAGGGGTGCTCTCTGGAGCCTTGAACCAGGTCTCTGTCACTGCACAGATGTCGATGTTCTCCATTTTAAGGAGTGCCTCGAGTGAATGCATTTTGAGGTTTAGACTTCTAGCACTAAGTAGCATTACCCTCGGATTTTGCTTGCTTGTACCTGTTACGGTGGTGAATCTGTCATTTGAACCTTGCCTAAAAAAGACACTATAGGGGCGGCAAGAGCCTTAGCCAGGATCCAGAATCCCAAGAGCGACAGGTGCAGGCCATCTCTGGCAAAGCATTGTGGTCTATCGATCATGTTATCCCAGGCAGACAGATACTGGATCCCCATAGAATGACACCAGAAGCTTAGCCAATTGTTGAAGTCAATCATTTTGTTCTTGAACTGTGGTATCACTCTGGGTGATGGCAGGATGCTACTCAGGGCTAGGGTCATACCTGCCTGGGCTACAAGATTGGAGAGCTCCTCCATGTCTCTTTTCATGTAGTCCAGGGAGGTACATCTCAGGTCATTCACACCAACATGGGCAATGACAGAGTCATATTTGTACTTGTTGTGGAGTGACCTGAGTGCGTGTGTTATGTGGTGGATCCTTGCACCTGACAGGCAGCTGACAGTAAACTTCTCCTTGTTTAGCCTGGTGAGTGGAACATCAGTGTGCCTGACTATAGAGTCACCTATGACTAGAGTGTTGGGTATGTTGTTATGCCTTATGGGCTGTGATTGAGTGGCACACTGAGTTTGTGGGCTATGTGCCATTTGGGTTGTGTTGTGGGGTGGAGGTTGCATGCATTTCTGCTTTGGAGGTCTCTGTTGCTTAAGCAGATTTTTATTGAGAGCCTCTGTGAATGTAGGTGTGTGTTGTTGGTTGTTATCTGTGTGTTTTGGTGATGTGAGTTTTGAGGGACTATGTGATGAGTGTGGTGTGGTGCAAGTGTTTACCTTCTCTTCTTGACTGTCTAGTCGAGTCTTGGGTGAAGAGAGCTTTGCTTCCAGTTTGGCTATATAAGTGCATCTCTCACAGTACCCCACTGGAAAAGAACAGAAATGTATATGGACTATGTGCCTGTGCAAATGTGTGTTTTCATGGTAGAAGGTGAAACAGACAGAGTTAACGTGCAACCCCTCAAGAAAATAAGTGGAAATTGTTTTATGAATCTTTTATCTCCGTTTCAGCTCAGAGCAGACACAATGTCTAGAGCTGGAGGTTTTCCTATTGTCTTGAAATAGAAATAATTACTAGGTTTTAAATGTAAAAGTGTTTAACTGTTTTATGACATCCAGTTCTAGGCAAACTTCTGAGAGATATGTACCTCTGACACAGAGATGCTAAATTCTAAGTTTCTGTTAGCCTGGGAACTGAAGACAGGTGACAGAGTGATGTCATCCCAGCTAACCCAGCAGTAATGTGTATTATTAATTTAAAAACTATCTCAGAGAGTGAGTCTGGGCATTTTGTATTTGTCTTTGGACGTGGAAACATCCTCTCATCAGCACTACATTTGCCTTGCTCTGTAAGTAAGATTTAGGCATAGTATCTCTTATACAGATAAGAATATAGTAAAGATTAGTTTAGATGTTTTCTGTATTTATTTGAGACTGTCCTGTAATGTTGTTTTAAAATATGTCCTGTGATTTTGAACTCTGTAGTCATGGATTGAGTTATTGAGTATTGTCTTGTTCTTTTATTATTTATTATTAAATATATTTAAACCTTTTAATTGTGGCTGATTTATTTATAGATATTTTAGCTCTTAGAGTACTTGCATATGTACTTCGTGACACTGTACAGGCCACTCTTAAATATCCTTGCAAATCTTTGTCACACTTACCATTTGGATAATAGTAACATTATACAGTAAGATTGGTCACCCTTTAGGAAGGGCCTTAAAGTAGCTGATAAGGGGTTCTAGTGGCAGTGCTAACTACCTTATGGTCTGGGCAGAAGGGGGCATAAGCTAGTAAACCTGTGCCAGCCTTTCCCAGGTGTGTGTTTGTGTATAAATCAAATCCCAAAGTGTATATGTGTGTTTGTCAGCAATTTGGGCAGAGACACAAAGCACTGGTTGGACAGAGAGAGTGGTGGGAGGACTTTACTCAGAACCCTGACTAAGGAATCAACTCTATAGCTGTGCCATTGGGGAGTCTTATTGGAGAGCTGGAGAAAGAGGGAGAAACCAGCCCCAGACTAACTGTGATCTCTGTGTGTTCTTAAGGGGAATTGTACTTTACTGTGTATGTGAATTTATCATCTTCCCAATGTGCACGTCCCTCACTGGTGCTAGTGGTGAGGATTGAGGCTTTCTTGATTACTGGGCTAATGCAGGGGTGTCATACTTGGTTCAGGTACAAGAGAACCAAACCCTTTAGGTGCAAGAGAAGTCCAGGGTAAGAGATCCCTTGCCAGACGTAATACTATGTCTTAGGATATTTTGTCCTGTACTGTAGTTTATATTAAGAAGAAACAGAAAATTTACCACATGACAGACAATCTGGATATTACCATGTATAGTGCTGATTGGGTTTTCTTAGCTAAAAGTGTTTTACAGTGAGCTAATTTTGGAGGTTGTGCTCATAATCAGAATGACTATGGAGTTACCTTCTCAAGAAATCAGTCTAATGATTTTTTTATTGGAGAGTCTAATTCAGACAGTAATTAACACTCTGAGTCTGTTTAGTCTGATTCTTCATAAGGGGAAGAGGTTCAAAACCCCAAGCAAGTGTTCACCTTTTCACAGATGCTAGCTGGGTTTAGAGATGTATTTGACTGGATGAAATCTGGAGCTATTCCAGAGACTGGCAGAATTTATTTTCATATTGAGGATAAGATTCCAAATGTTTGGCTGTTCCTCCCGTTATTGGCCTTAGAAGTTGTCTATAAAACTGCATTTAAAAATGTTTTGGCTAGTGAGCTGATTCCTAAAAAGGCTCTGAGGAAATATGAGGTTACTCTGATCTTGCAGCTTTCTTTGTTCCTTTGTCAGCTGACCCATCTGCGTTTTCTTCAGCTGCCAAATCTAACAAGAAAGCTTTGGCTTTTCCTAACCTACACCGCTGGTTAAACTTAGTAATCAGTTAATATCTCAGGCAAGAAAGTTGCTTCAATGTGGTAATTTGGTCTTTTGAATTTTAAATTTTCATGGTTGCAGAGGGAAATTTATTTTGCTTACTGTTTAGATGACATTGCACGATCTTTGCCTACTGAACAGAAGTGTTATATGAATGAGATTGTTTCTGATGTGACTCAGGTTTGAAATTTTATTTGAGAAGGTGCAGACACTGTTTCAAGAAATGCAGCTGCTTCTGTTGTATTGAGAAGGTTTACTTGATTACGTAACCAAATTTTTCTGAGGATTTAAAAAATGAAACTTTGAATGCTCCTTTAAGTTCTGAATTGCTGTTTGTTCCTGATGCTGCCCAGATTATCAAACAATTGGATGATAGAGGTAAACTGATGCATGGGGTTTCTAGGATGTTTCATATTCCCAATGCATCTAATTTTAAAGGGCAGAACAAACAAAAATTGTAGACTAACGAGTCAGGGTACCAAGAGGAAATGCAGGAGGATAATGCTTCCAAACCAAATAAAAGGGGTTCCTTTCCCCCAAAAGATCTTTCTCTGCTAAAGAATGACTATGCCATAACTCAGGGCATCCTGCCCCTTCTTCCTGTCCCTCCTCACCTTTTACCTTTTCCCAGCAGCTTGGCAAAAAATAGTCTCAGACAAGTGGGTACTCAGAATAATTCAGTGAGGATACTCTTAGCAGTAGGCAGAATATCCTTCTCCCTTTAGGGAAATCCCCCATCACCTAGCCGACTGGACATGCCTGGTGTTCATCATATTTATCACTGCTGCAGTAGCCTTAGCTATGTGGGTTATATCCTGCCAAGGACATAACAGCTGTCCAGCTTCAAAAGCTTCAGGGTACCTTCCATGTGCCCAAACTGTCAGGCAGCTCAAGCTGAACTGATTAAAAAGCAAGTTTGAGCACTGAGCACCGAGTTCTTCAGAGCTTTACCGGCCACCAAAGAGTACGCTCCTCTAAGCCTTTTGAGAATCGATGGTCACCTTGGTGCTGTTCCTTTGCTGTATAGGTAAGTTCCCTTTTTGAAAAAAAACTTCTGTTTTCTAAATATTGTTTGTGTTTTATCACTTTCCACATCAGGGAACTTCTTTTAAAGCTATGAACATTGTGTTTTAATAAGCTGTCTCAAGACTGTTTGACATTTTTAAAAGAGAGTTTGTTTTTCCTGTCAAATAAATTTTGTGTAAAGTAACTGAAATTTTTTTCTCTGTGGAGAAATCATGTTTATTTTACTTTTTAGGGCCTGGCAAAGTGTTTTAAAATGCTTTTTTACTGTGTTTTTTGGTGAAAACAGTGACTTTTAAAGACTTGTAGTTTTTAACTGGCCTTTGTTGCTTGTCTTCCCCAGGAAACAGGCAACATTTTTGGCTTGACCATGGAATAAACTACCAGTCCCACTGTCAGTTCTTCTTCCAGCCACAAAAAGAAAAAGTTAAGCAAACAGCCTTTGCCATAACAGCAGGCTAACAATTTGCCTCAGCTGCAGATGGGTGGCTCTCCTGTGGCCATTTGATTTATATCAGACTACTCACCTGTTATCCTGGATCACTGTGGTGTAGCACTTACAGACCCAATGGACCAGGTGTTTGCCAATGTCCTCTGTGGCTTTTGGGGTCCCTTCAGTGGGCAAGGAAGAGCCACTTTTGTCAGTCCAGGGAGAGGGAACAGGGAAGGCGTCCATGTTGTGTCACAATGCTGTGCTCATCCATGGGGAAGCTGCTGCTGTTAGTAGCATGGTTGACCCCAATTTTCTTGTAAAAAAAACTGAAAACTAAGGTTATATCTACTACTACTCAAATGTCCTTAGACAGGAGTAGTTTACTGTGTCTGGCTCAGAGTTGAATTCAGGCTATTGATCCTTCTTGTAAAGTAGTTTCTAGAAAAAGATAGAGGGATATCTCTTTTCATGAAGACTTCAAAATTATGTATATGAACAGGAAAATAAAGAGACAGATACAGGATTGTTTTCCTCAGATTTCTGATACAAACTCCTAGGGCAGTTCAGCTTCTGATTCTGTGTGTGGATGTTTCTCTTTCTGTGAGACTATTGCTAGAATGCGCCAGTGTTTTCCATGGGAGCACACTGAGGTTTTTCAGCTCCTCAGAAAATGCAGTTTTTACATAAAGAATTTACATAACCTAACCCATTCCTTCTGTTCTCTCTGCTTTATAGGATGTATGTTTTTGCCTGCAGTTTTTCTGAGAGTGAGCCAGTTACCCCTAAAAAGGCAGATAGGATGTATAAAGTTCCTCAGCCTTTCAAGTTTTATACACTAATCCCAAATCTGATCCATTAACTATAGCTTTGCTTGATTCCTTTGCTATTTAACACTCAATTCCAATCCCACCCTTTCTGATAAGGATGGGAAAATTATTGATAAGTATGGGAAAAAATGTATACTTCTGCAACTTTGATTTCCAGAATTTTGAATTGTCAGGCTCATATACTAAAGTTTGTTCTGACTAATTGTGAAAGTATAAGGGATGCTTTATCTGCAGTTTCTGCTTGTGAGGAAAAATCTGGTTTAAATAATTTAGTTTCTTTTATTGCACAGGTCACTCACTACTCCTTGTTTACAGTGTCCATGAGTCTGTTGATACTTCTTCCAGGGCTATGGCCACTGGTACTGTTTTGAGGAGATTTACATGGCTGCCTATTCAGAACCTCTAAGATGATGTTGTAAATGAGATTTTAAATTCCCTTTGGATAGAGATTTCATTTTTTGGCCCACCTGTTGCAGAAGTGATCAAAAAGTGTGCTGAAAGAGGATCCAGGGAATCTGTAAGATTTTTCAGCACACCTTTTCCACATTTTCTAATGGATTCTCTAACTCCTCATTTAATTTTGGCAAATAAATAAGTAAATAAATAACCGAATTTACAGTCTCAACAAATTACAGTTAAACAGATGTTTAAGAAGAAATGGCAAGGAATTAAAAAAAACAAGCCTCAAACTCCCCAAATCAAGGACAGTCCAACAAGTCTGAATGACTGTTCAAGAGACTGTGTGACCCCCTTCTAACTTGGCCTAATTTTTCTTCCAGAAATTCTGAATCTCTATTTCTTTTCTGTTTGACAACAGATAGTTTCAAACAAATCGGTTCTGAAGATTATTCCTCAAGGTTATAGACAGCAGTGGGAGCAAATTACTCCTTTCCAGGGGGTCATTCCTCACTCTCCAGATCAAACTCTTTTGCTTGCACTAGTTCTTCATAAAATGCTGTCCCATGGAGTGATAGAACCAGTTCTTCCTTCCCAGTCGGGGAAGGGGTTTTATTCAAGGATGTTCTTAGTGCCAAAAAAAAAAAATAAAGAAAGAATATGCTTGGAGAACAGTTCTGCATCTTTCTTTCATCAACCTGTTTGTGATACTGCTCAAATTCAAAATGATGTCACTTCATAACCTGTTACCTGTTCTTCCTCTTTCAAGTATCCTCATAATAATAGACTTAAAAGATGCTTATTATCACATCCCTATTTCTCCAGACTTCAGAAGGTTATTAAGGTTTTCTGTGTCTGGATCATATTATCAGTTCTCTGCCTTACTCTTTGGACCATCGCTGCACCAAGAGTATTCTCAAAGTGTTATAGCTCACTGCATGGTACAAAATGTATCCACATTTTTCAATAATTAGATATCTTGATTATCTTTGCAGAGTCTTTTTCAATGTGTCAGGAATTTCTCCATCTCTCTTGGGTGAGAGATCTCTTACACAAGCTGCTATTTCAAGAGAACATTCTTTCTGGACTCCTCCACACAGAATCATTTTCCTGGTGTCAACTAGTACAAAAAGCTTTTCTTTCACAGAAAAAGAAAAAAAAAAACAGTTCTGTATTTTTATCTGTTTCTAAGGTTTTCCACTTTGGCCACTGTGATGGGTTTCATGGCTTCTATAATTTTCATGATACCCCTGGCAAGACTCCACATGAGAAAGATACAGGGGTATCTGAAGTCTCTTTGGTCCCTGCACCAGCATGTTTTGTCTTTTCAAATCCAAGTGCTGGGGTTTGACAGAAGAGAAATCATTTGGTGGATACAGCAGATATCCTTAAATCCAAGTTTCCTCTTCTCTCTCCCTGTTCTAAAGCCGTCAGTCACCACAGCCACCTTGGACTTTACTTGGGGAGCAGTTTCAGGAGGGATAAAAGTGCAGAGTGTGTGAGACATCAAGGGCAGGTGCAAGCACACAGATATCAGAGAATGCTGGTCCTGATCAAGGCACTCAACTCTCTGAATCATCTTTGTTCCCCAGGACCTCTTCAAGTTGTGACAGACAATACCACAGTCATGTGGTTCATCAACAAGCAGGAAGAACCAGGTCATACCACCTTTGCAGACCCATGTCAGTTTGGGATATAGCTTCACAGCACAGTCTCACTCTACAGATACCCTACATTCCTGTGTGGCAGACAAACTGAGTGGAATCAGGTCAGACCCTTACAAATGGAATCTAGATCAGGGGGTCTTCTGAGATTTGATTTGTCTCCTGAAGTTCCTTAGGTATACTTCTTTGCTTCTCTGAACAAACAACTGGCAAGATTCTGTTTCAGGACTCTATGCAAGAAGGCCTGGAAGACAGATGCCTTTTTCCTTGGAGAGGAATGTTCGGGTATGCTTTTTCATCCTTTTGACTAATATCCAAGGTACTGAAGATTCAGAAGGAATCCCCCAAGATCACTGTTGTGACTCCCTTCTGGCCCAGAAAACTGTGGTCCTGCTTTCTTTTGGAAATGGCCAGAAGCAGTTACCACAAGCTTCCTCACAGACTGGATCAACTTATATAAGGACGAGGGTGTTTGATATACCCCAACATGGATCATCTTCAACTGATTGCCTGGATGATAGGGTCTTAATTGCTTTTAGGTACATGTTTACTGAGGAAGTGCAATAGGTACTAATGGAGGCGAGAAAGCCTGTTACTAAAACGTCATATATTAGTAAAGGGAAAAAGGTTTTCCAGTTGATGCCAACAACATAAAAAGCACTCATTCAAGGTTAGGTGTTGTCTGGTTTTACAATTTTTGTGTGCGTTACTATCGTATGGCCTTTCTTATTTCTGTATCAAGGTTCATTTATTGGTCATTTCAGCATGTCTGCCCATGGATCCACCTCTGTCAATGCAGCCTCAAATCAAAATGTTTTTGAGAGGGGTTTTGCACAAGAGGCCTCCCACTAAACTGGTGGCCCCTACATGAGATCTTAATTTTGTGTTAGAGAAGTTAACACTTGCTCCATTTAAATGAGCTAACTTGGCTAACTTGAGATTCTTAACATGAAAAACAGTTTTACTAATTGCTCTGACTTCTACAAGAAGAGTATCTGAGTTGCAAGTGCTTATGGTGAGTCAACTCTATCTCATTTTCCACAAGGACATGGTTTCTTTGAGATTTAACCCTTCTTTTATGCCTAAAGTGGTATCCAAGTTTACTTTAAACCAAACTATCCATTTCCATGTTTTCTTTCTTGAACCTAAAAATGAAGGAAAAAAGATACTCCCTACCTTGAATGTACACTGAAAATGCAGGTACTGTCTTGAGAGGACTAAATCATTCACATCTTTGTATCAATTGTTCACTTCTTTTAAAAGTAAAGGTGTGTTAAAACAGGCTGTTTCCAAATGGTTGTATAAGACTATTTCCTTTTGTTATACTCACCATACCAAAAGTATTCCAGGAAGGGTCAAGTCCTACTTTACCAGGGCCTTGGCTTCATCTATGGCTTTTTAGGAAGGGTTGGATTCTAGAAGTATTCTTCAGGCTGCTATATGGTCCTTTGTACTTGCTTTTACAAAACACTAGAAGCTTGATTCTTTCCCTAGTTCCAGGTAAGGCTTTTCTAGGAACATTCTCCAGGGGCTCCTTTACTCTTCTTCTTCCACCTCCCAAATGTAGTAAGCAAGGTAAACATACCATACCAATAGATGTTCGAATGATCACTGCTGCAGTAGCCAATCCCTCACTCCCTCCACACCCTTGTTTTTTAGTGTGTTTTTATGCCAGGGTGTGGACATTTATTTTTTGTTGTTCCTAGTATGGTCCTTTCAGGGTCAGCCTTCCTCTCTCAGTGGTAGGAAAGCTCTGAAAGGCTTGGTTCACAAACTTGTCTTTTAGTTGGCTCAGCTCGAGCTGTCTGACAGCTTGGGTGAGTAGAAGGTACCCTGACACTTTGGAAGGTGGCTGACTGTTACGAGTACAACCTTGGCAGGATATAACCCATTTAGCTAAGGCTACTGCAGGAATGATCATATGGATATCTATTGTTACAGTAACTTTACTTATACAACCATACTTTCTCTCTGGTACTCATTTGCAAGCTGCAAGCAGGGGTTATAGAACCACAACTGTATAATCACAAAATGGAAGAAACCCAACGATGAACACAACACAGACAGTGCAGAAGGATCCACAGCTTGTACAGGAAAACACAAATTTATTAGTTTAAATTTAAAGACACATTTCCTCCCATGGGGATACTCACACGTTCAAATTTTCTATTATTGACAAAGTGGAGGTTTCACCATTTGGGGGTAATTGGAAAGTTTTTCTTGCCATGAAAGAAACTAGATGGCAGATTCTAACGGACGCTACCCGTTTTCCTGGCATCAATGATTTTATTAGTATCAAGCCTTTTTTACAATGGGCTTGAAGTTAGGGAGTATATAATATATATATACATTTTACACATTATAATTGATTTTACATTATTGTATTGTACATAATGTACATCTTATGTTTTTCAAAATTCATTTATTCTTTCCAAATTATGTATTTTAAACCAAGTATATTATATTAGGAAATCTATTAAGGGAAATTATGAATTTTAACAATATTTTTCATTTTTAAATTTTAGTATACTATTATATTAATTTTAGAATTAATATGTTTCATTTTTCATGTTTATTTTCATTTCCTTTAACATTTTTTGCAAAGAGATATATACACTGTACATTCTTTGTAATTTTTTGTAACTTTTATGTGTAGTATTTGTTGAATTTTTAGGACCTGTTGCTTTAAATTTCAAATTGCATCTTCAATTAATTTTGGTGCCAAAAATGGTTTTTAAATGTTTAATCAGCTGTGGTTGGGGTTCTGAAGAAGTCTGTATAAGCAGATGAAAGCGCTTAACCCTGGTCTTTTGAGTTACAAATAAATTTGTGTTTTCCTGTACAAGCTGTGGATCCTTCTGCACCGTCTGTGTTGTGTTCATCGAGGGGTTATAGAACCAGTTTTTGCACCACAAAAAGGAAAAGGATTTAACATCGGAATCTTTTTGTTTCTCAGAAATGAGCTATTGTGGAGACTTGTGCTTGACTTGGCATAACTAAATACCTAAATGTAGTGAACCCGTATGGCCAAATACAACCAAAAAAACTCCAGAAAAATGCCCATGGTGTGCCATTCACCTACAGGGGTGACTACAAACCAGCTCCTGAAAGGATGTATAATAAATAGTAGTCTCCCACTTTTAGTGTACTTGACTCAAATGTCCTTAGCACTATGTAAAAACCACTGCGGCACGTTGTATAAAAACCTCTTTATTAAACCCAGACAGTTGACCACTTTCATCCTTAAACACTGGACTTCATCAGAATGCTTTTCTGAAAATACCCAAATTCAAAATACTCACCCTGCAGACAGTCTTAACCCTTCTTCCAGACCACTGTATCTGGGTGACTTTATATCTGAAGGTTGCTTATAATCACATAACAATTGCTCTCAACTTCAGTTTGAACCAACCAACCAACATTCTGTCTCACAACCACACAAAGAATTGTCTTCCTGGGGTGTATGATGGACACTGAAAAAAGTCTGACTTTATGACACCACTGGCCAGACTTCACATGAGAGAGATTCAATGGTATTTAAAAACATTGTTGGACTCAGCACCTGCTTCCTTTGGAGTTCTAGGTACTAGTATTGGATTTTGAAAAACAAGAGATACTATGGTTGAGGGATCAGCTATCTCTCATTCTAGCCCTGCCCTTCTGCCTCCAGATTCCAGTTCAATCAGTTCAGACAGACTCGTCAGATTTTGGATGGGAAACAGTGTATAGAGGAGTTCAAGTGCAAGACAAATGGAGTCCTTCAGTCATTACAAGGCACATAAACATCAAAGAAAAGTTATCAGTAACTCAGCCCTTAAACTTTCTTCCCTTTTTATGGTCTCCAGGTCTCCTTTTATTGGTCACAGAAGACACCACAGTCATGTGGTGCTTGAACAAACAAGGGGAGTACAAAGTCATACCATCTTTGCTGTTGTCAATTAGGGCCTGGGAGCAAATCTTACAACTCTGATGCTTCAGGCCTCATATATCATATCAATGCAAAACATAGTGGCAGATAGCATATACAGATCCCAGATGGGCCCTCACGAGTGGAAACTTGGGAAAGAGGTCTACATGGATTTGGTCCAGATATGGGTAAGCTTTAAGCAGGTGTATATGGCTCATTTCCAAACAGACAGGTAGAAAAATTTTGATTGAAACATCCATGCAACCATGCTTGGAGGACAGTAGAGTTCTCATTCCTTTGGACAGAATGTTTCTGTATGCATTTCCACCATTTCCGAAGATACCCAAGGTACTTCTTAAAGAATTACCAAAGGTCATTGTGGTGACTCCCTTTTGGCCCAGGCAAAGTTGGCTGTCTCTTTTAGCCAAGGTCAATTAACACAAGCTTTCTCACACTCTTGATTTGCTGACAGAGTGTTAGGGGTCACTGGTGCCCCCTAGCTTAAAGCAATATCTACTGACAACCTGGGTGATTACTATTTTGATGCCTTTTAGGCACTTGTTCCATGAGATTGTGCAGCAAGTACTGAAGGAGGCAAGACAACCTGCAATTAGAAAATTTTATGTTTACAAGTGGAAGAGGTTTTCTAGGTGATGCTTAATGCCAGCCAATGGTGACTGCCTTTCTAGTTTTGAAATATTTGTGTGAGCTAGTCAGTGACAGCTTATCTTATGCTTCTATCAAGATAAAACAAAAGTAGGCTACCTATTGTGGAGAAAGGTCTCCTTATAGGCACTCCAAACCCAGTCAAGTGGCTGTTTCTTCCAGGGACCAACAAGTAAAAACAAAAGGAAATTTTCAAGTAATCCATTTTTGCATTCCTGTAGGAATTTTCTAACCGGACAGCTAACCAGAGTAGAATGTACACATTCTCAAAATTAAGTAATGAAAACATGAAGCAATCCTTTGGGTTTTAAGTTGTCTGGTTTAATCAAAGTAATGAGTGTGTTCATTCATCAGACTTCATCAGATACAAAGTTTCTGGTAGAGTATACATTTACAATTTACATTAATGGCATTCCAGTGTTGGGCAGTACACTCTGAATAAAAGGTCTTCGCAGCTATCACATTTTGAAAGTCCTGGTAAAAATAACTGGCTTACATCTGACCTATTCATTTTTGTAATAGTAGAGCTCTGGTAATGCAACATGCAGAAAATAGACTATGAATACTATGTGCTATTAAGAGTGAGTGAATGAATGGATAACATCTCTGACATCACTGGCTACATTGCACTCTCCCCATGTGTTCTGCCTGCATGTTTTAATGTTTACTAGAAGCACTTTGGCATGAAATGTGACATCTACTTTAGAACAAACTCTTTTTGAAGTATATTCTCAGCATTATCTGACTGTAAGGGAAAAGGTTTACTGTCTCACTCATGCATGTGACTCTGACTGAGGTCTGTTTTGCGAGGTGCTTAAAAGACAGGGGGTCATCCAAAGCATGTTTGCTGATTTGGTAAATAATATTTATTTCTGTCTAAACGGAATGAGTTTTGAAGGTAAGTGTAAGCATATGGATTGTATTAGCCATTAGTAATGTGACTAGATGACCCATTATTGAAGTTAAGTGTTTCCAATGGAAGTAAAGTGTGTGTAAACTGGGTCCCCTACACATGGCTGAAATTCTAAAAAGCCGATTCCCACATGGCAGAGACCATATGATCGACTTTTGGAATTTTGATCATACAAAATGGGCATCTCCGTATAGTCCGGAATGGAAAGATTTCCATCTTCTGCACTGTAGTGTGATCTCGGAGTTGGTATATTTAAGTTGCAGGGGGGTGTGGGGGGTGCAGAGGGGCTTGCCCCCCTGCTAGCAATGTGTGGATAAGTTTTTGCTTTGTTTCTTTTTATTTTTTACAATGTTCGAAATTCCAAAAGTTGATCATATGGTCGCGGCCATATGGGAATCTGCTTTTTAGAATTTGATCACCTATAGTAGACCCATCAGGATAGGTGGCAGATGGAATTCTTACTCTATTCCAGAGTAATCCACTATTTACAGTTAAGTGCCTTTATAATGGCAAAATAGCCATGTGCTATGTCTTTCACTAAAACACCCTCAATATGTAAATACATGATAATTATTATATACTCCCAGGTTAATACTGTTGATTATCCCTGACAAAAATGAATGTAGTTTACACAGGTCTACTATCTAAATATCCTACAAACTCCTTAAGCTCTCACTTATTTTTCAACAACAGCCTTTACTTCACAGTGATATTCATCCCAATCCAGGACTTAATAATAGCACCCATCTAAATTCCCTCCAACCCCATCCAACCATCCCAATTACCCTCACTAAAACTGCAAACTCATTACTTATAGCCCATCTTAACATACAAAGCTTAAATAACAAAATCAGCCAACTCCATGCACTATTTGACACATATTCTTTTGATGTTCTGTGTTTAACAGAAACCTGGCTCAAACCAGGAACAAAGGACAATGAGGTTAATCCCCAGGTTATAATATCAGACAATTAGACCGTATAACTAAAAAGGGTGGAGGGGTAGCAATACTGTATAAATCTGAGCTAAACTTGTCTGTAGTAGACCTACAAATACCCTTAGACAATAATGCAAAACTCCTTTGCACTAAACTTCAGGTTAATACCACCAAATCTGTTTACATAATCTGTTCTTACCTACCCCGAGGCAATAACATCAACTCCCTTGAAAATATTCTCTGCTGGCTCTCTTCTTCCCTCCATCAAGAAACCATAGCACTTGGTGACTTCAATATAGACTGGAATTGCTGTACCTCTAACAAACCATCAGCCCATGCAAACCTGTATGGCTTTTTCAAAATATCACCACCCCTACCAGAATCCATAAACTCAGTGGGAAAGAGAGTACCTTAGATTGGATCCTAGTGAAAAAACATTCCCTCACTTATATAGCAGACACCCTTCCAGACGATATTAGCGACCACTTCCTAACCTATGCAATTAGATAAAAAACATTCATCCCTAACCAAGCAACCTTTAAAACTACACAAAGCAAAAAACACTTTAATTCTGAAAGTTTCCAAGCTGAGCTACTAGCCTGTGACTGGTCTCCCTTAAAACAACTCCCCCTTGAGGAAGCCGTATCCTATTTTAATTCCAAATTCTTACAAATACTAGAATACCATGCCTCTAGTCGGTCCATTAGAACCAGAAGTAAAGCTGCTCCATGGCTAACTAAAGAGACAAGACACAGAATCCTATTAAGAAATAAGATCTGGAATAAATAGAGAAACACTAAAACCCATCTGATCACCAGAACTACAAACACTATAGAAATGCCACAAAAAAATTAATTCTCCTTGATAAAAAAAAAAAACTACTTCCTTAAACTCCAAGACAAACATCAACAAACCCCACAAACCTTCTAGTCAGCTATTAATAGACTTTTACACCCAGGCCACTCCAAGACACCAACCCCCTCAGGCCTCTCCTTAAGTAATCCTAAGGAGATATCTGACACCTTCAACACCTTCTTTACTGAAACTGTACAATCTCTTGCTAGTTCCTTATCCCCTGTCAGCTCTACCTTCACTTTCCCCATGACTAGCAAACCCCCCACCTTTCAACTAAATCCAGTGCCTACATCTCTCTTCTTTACCCTACTGACTAAACTTAAACCATGTACCCCATCAGCAGATCACCTACCACCTGAATCTCTGCAAATCACATCTAAAGTACTCTCCTATCCTGTTTCTATACTAATCAACAGAGCCATTACTGAAGGTTCTATTCCATCTCTCTGGAAAATCTCTCACATAATCCCACTTCATAAGGGTGGTAACTCCACCGAAATATCTAACTTTCGTCCCATAGCCCTACTCTCCCCTCTAGCCAAAATAATGGAAAAATGTATCCACCTCCAACTACTTGAACACCTTCTCCAAAATAACCTTCTATCAGATTGTCAACATGGCTTTAGGCCTCACCATAGTACTACTGCAGCCCTACTATCCTTCACTGACTGCATCAACGTACATCGTAACAACAGGCTCTCTGCAGCACTCTTCTTAGACCTATCAAAAACCTTTGATATGGTAAACCATCAACTACTACTAGACATACTAAAACAACTCTCATGCTTTAAGATGGTTCAAGTCCTACCTAGAAAACAGAAAACAAGCTGTCCTCTGGGACAATAACCTTTCCACTCTTCTTCCTGTTACTCTTGGGGTCCCACAAGGCTCCATCCTGGGATCTCTACTTTTCTATATATTCATCAATGATCTAAAACTAAATATTCATCAAGCCACCTGCGTACAATATGCAGACGATTCCACACTAGTGTGTGCTGCCACCTCACCTGCTGAGCTCCAAAACATTACCCAGACAGTATTTAACTCAGTTGAAACATGGTTCTTGCAACGTTGCCTCCTACTTAACACTAAAAAAACTAAATTACTGTTATTTACTCCTTCACTAAAGTCTCCCCCTATTGATCTCACTGTTAAATCTAGCAATGGTACTGTAATTGTACCTGACCCGACCACCAAACTTCTAGGTGTAACAAATGACCAACAACTTAGCTTTGACAATCACATTAACACCACTATTAAAACAGTTAATAGAAAATTTGACTCACTCTATAGGATTAAATCCTTCCTTACCTCTTAAGCCAGAACCACCATCTCCCACACCCACCTTAGTTCTAACCTCCTCTATGCTTCATCTATTAATACTAATATTTCCAAATCTAACCTAAGCAAACTCACAACTTCCTATAATAACATTGCTAGATTTGCCACAGGTTCACCATATAGAACACATCACTGTATAAATCTCAAACAGCTAGGTTGGCTAGAACTCCAAAACCAGCTTCTATTTCAACAAGTTATAATCTCCCATAAGATACTCTTTCATCCTAACAATACTCCTATTCTCAAAAGCCTAATCTCTCCCTACAGAAACCTCACTACCCTTCGCTCTGCAAATAAATTACAAGTAAACATCCAGAAATCACATAATAAAGCAGGGGACTCCCTTTTCTCAAATTCCGTGGGTAAGTTTTGGAATAGACTCCCCACCAACCTACAACTTCTTCCATCATTACCACTTTTTAAGCACCAACTAAAACTACTCCTTAAGGCACAATGGCTATGCCCTTGTACTAACCCTGATTAACACTAACTGTATAGCATACTGACAATTTTTTTTCCTCCCTTCCCAACCATCCATCTAGTAAGATGACTTAGCACCCTCTCACTAAATGATCTTGTAATTATGCCATATATGTGATTTGTGTGTGAATTTTGGTACAAACAAAATAATTACTTGGGGTCTTTCAGCTCTTCCCTACCACTCCACAGAACTTAATTCAACCTATATACCTCGGCCAAATTGTTTCCACAGCTAGCATATTGCCACAATCTGCAAACATATCTTTTGGATGCTACATTCTGTTTCGCTGCCTGTATCCACCTGTATGCTCAAGTCCACACAAGTATGGGCATGTAAATATGTGTGAGTTGTGCGTTCATGTATTATGTGTGCATAGGTTTGTAAGCCTACAGCAATATTTTATTCAGTCATTTTTTAGCTTGATGTGCACAGACTGTTTTTTCATGTTAATTCCTATTATGTTAGCCTAATGCATTATTGTACTACTGATATTAACGTGCTATTTTATGTTTTACATTTACTTTTTTTAATGTATACTAGTTTAATGTTGGAGCTTTTCTCCCCGGGCCTCTACTGAAAATGGACATGTATCCAGTTAGACTAGCCTGGTCAACAAATGTAAAATAAAATAAAATAAAATATATCAACTCCAAGATCACACTACAGTGCGGAAGATGGAAATCTTCCCATTCCACACTATACGAAGATGCCCATTCTGCATGATCAAAATTCCAAAAGTTGATCAAATAGTCTCGGTCATATGGGAATCAGCTTTTTGGAATTTCGATCATGTGTAGGGGACCCATCCTGGTATACTGAGTGAGAATGTGAGAGTGCATATTTATTCAGTGATTATGTTAACATTGTCATTTATTTTTCAGTAGAATGCATATTCCATGGTAAATAATATATGTCTGACATATGAACAGACAGATAGTAAGCATTGCTCATAAGAATAATTTCTTTATTAAACTTACTCTTCTGTCAATCTAATACTAGTAAAAGTCTAGTGTGTTAACTTCAAGCTTGCAGTCAGGCATGTGGCATAATAATTTAACAATCCCAATGTCTGTGTCTGTAAAGTGTTTATTATACCATGACCCCCCATTAATATTCCAAAACGTGCACGCTGATTGGTCAGCGTGCACGTTGTAAATCGACTTATACTAATGGAAAAAGGTCCGGTCGCCCGGACTTTTTCCATTAGTGTAAGTCTTTTTTAAAACACTGTCTCGCTATGTTAAAGGAGTTTAACATAGCGAGACAGGTTTAAAAAAAGCAACGGAGATCTCCCTTGCTTTTTTTAAAACTGTCTCGCTATTTTAAACTCCTTTAACATAGCGACACAGTGTGTAAAAAGCAACGGAGATCTTGCTTTCTCCGTTGCTTTTTTTTTAAAACCTGTCTCGCTATGTTAAATGGGTTTAACATAGCGAGACAGCTTTAAAATAAGCGACAGAGATCTCTGTTTCTTATTTTAAAGCTGTCTCGCTATATTAAACCCATTTAACATAGCAAAACAGTTTGTAAAAAGCAACAGAGATCTTGCTTTCTCCGTTGCTTTTGCCCACAGCTCTGATGTACTGCGTAGGCATACGCATGTGCAGTACATCAGAACTGCCGCAGAATACCAGACAGCTGCGGAAGGGCAGCAAGGAGGCATTATACAATGCCATTATTTAAGAAAATTAATTATTTTTTTTCTTAAATAATGTCATTGTATAATAGCAATAACCCACTTCTGGGTGTGGGTAATGCTGGATTTACCCACGGTTGGGTTTGTTTGGTCCCTCGGGCTTCGCGCTCGTGACCAAACCACGCCAACCGTGGGTAAATCCAGCATTACCCACACCCAGACGTGGGTTATTGCTATACAAACACATAGATAGTCAGACACACACACACACACACACACACACACACACACACACACACACACACACACACACACACACACACACACACACACACACACAGAGTGAGAATATACTGGCTGTGCTGTCACAGAGCTGAACAGGATAACTATTTAAAATGTTCATTAAATGATTACAAGTGGTAATTACTGAATTTCTGTTTAGCAGTGTGCCATTCCAAAAGACCGTAAACAAGTGCATACTTATCCCTGGAAGGTTATACACTCAAAAATAATGCAAAAAATTATTAGTGCTATAAAATTAGAGTCTGGCTGTTGAGATACAAATGCACAGCAGTTGCTTTCAACAGATGTGCAAATATTCTATTTTTTTATGCAATTCCAAAATCTTTAAATGTGCCATAGAATGTCACAGGTAAGCAAATGGCTGGTAGGATTAGATGTCTATAATTCTACTATTCTCACTTAATACTTTTTTTTTTGCATCAGATTTGTACCTAAACAGCAACACTATAATGGACAAGAGCACATATAGTAGCAATCATAGAGGATGCTGGCATATTTTAGCATGGAAATTATATACCCTTATATTATAATGCACACAAATACAACTGCTTTTGGAAATATTACATCATTATTTAATGCTCTTTCCTGCAATATATAGTGTATAGCAGGGCCGTCCTTATGCAGAGGCAAACTTGGCAACCATCTAGGACACCACTTATGACCTAATATACGATGGCACACTGGGGGAGAAGTACTCCACTTGACTTGACCATTCAAGTCAAGTTATGTCATGAATGTTGCAAGATCAAGAAGAAAAGAAGTCATACAATGTTCAAATATAGGTATGTGATTCCGTGGCACTCAGTTAATGTGAGTATGTGTGTGTGTTTGTGTATGTGTGTCTATGTGTGTGTACATTTTTCAATAAATATTTATTACTAATACCTGGCTATACTAATAGTATAATATTCAGTGTGTGGCTATATCATTTAGCAGAACCAGAACATCAAAAATGTTATGAGGAAGAGGTAGAGAATAAAACACAAAAAGCAGGAATATTCTGCAGAATTCTGGGCAGTTGAGAGAAAGAGGAATGGTGCTATGTGAAGACTGTAGTTGTGAAGTAAGTATTTTTTAAATGATGCTGGTAATGATCAACCAGATATTTTGGAAATATTTCTGGCGTTGTGATTTGTGGATCATCGTGGCATACTTTAATGTGTGGCAACTTATTTATGTACACTAATTTATGTAAAAAATATTACACAGCCTAAAGACATCATGGCTAGAGCTGCTGAGTAAGGTTTGGGGTTGGCTGCAGGATGAAAGTAACCGAATGCCATGTGATTTGCTCAGTTTGCTCAGTGTAAGCAATTACTATTTGGCTTTGCAGGACTAGTGTGCATTAGTGAGAAGTAACATTCGCTATGTAATTGGACACCAGAGTAAGTATAATTGCTGCGGCTGTGTGTGATAGAAAAAGAACTAGCTATCTGCTGTTGTTTGCTTATTATTCTGGCATTGCAGGACTCTTGTGATTAGTGTGAAGCAACTTGGAATTTTCTAATGTGGGTCAACTGTTTGTTTAAAACCAGGTTGAAAAGTATTACATGGGCATCCTCTATTATCATAATCTGACATCTGAATTGTACATAGCCATGGCTATACCTGCCTGGTGAGGTTGTCTAGAAGAAAGTAACCGATCCTCTTGTAATTTACTCAGTTTTACAGTCATTCTCAAAGGGATAAAATGCACCACAGAATACCCAGAGCTTCAAGGTTTCTGGGGGGGCTGGTGGCCCTCCACACACCAAGGCTGTATAATTGGAATTTGACTCAGGCTTAGTAGTGGCCATTACCCTGAACCCCACCCAGTCTAATACCAACCCTGCTCAGAGGTGTATACAGAGGTCATTATCTTTTGTTGGACTGTGGACAGTCATTATTTATTTAATTTTCCTCACAAACTTTTAGAGTCGCTAAGCTTGTACAAGAGGAGTGTACTGTCTAATAGAAAGTTGGAAACATTACTGTAATTGTTTTTCATTTTCTTCACAATCAAACATCCAATGCATATCCATGTGACTATCTTTAGAGGGAGGGTAATGAAACATTGTGTGTGTGTGTTTGTGTGTATGTATCTGTCTATATCTATCTATCTATCTACCTATCTATATAAAATCAGCTATGTTTTATTTGTTTTTCAGTTTTGTCCCTTAATTTTCATCACAATGTAATACCAGACAGGGATACACAGAACATGACTAACTTTTTTAAAGTGGCATAGGAGGTAGGTTTCCAAATATGATTTATATATCATCACCATCATTTGTGTTCTGTGTTCATTGTGTACTGCTGTTAGGTTAACTTTGAGCATTAAGCCTTGGATGCAACTCATTTCTTCCTTGAAATAAAAAAGTATTACTGAATTTCTTTTCTTATGTAAGATTTTTATTCAGGCCATCATTGAATCAAAAGGTTAGAAAAAAGCTCTCAGAGCATCTGTAACCCGATGGATTCAGGTGGCTAGTGGCCTCTCATGCCCAGCCTTCTATGTTGGCAAAACGATAAGGAAACTTCGAGAAAGGATAGTGGAACATGTTAGAGACATTAAAAAAAAGAAAAATACTTCTTCTTCTTCTTCTTCTTTCGGCTTTTCCCGGTTAGGGGTCGCCACAGCGGATCACATTGTCCGCACATTGAATGGCAGTGGAGTTTTACGGTGTCGAGTTGCCAGCCCGGCGCCCAACCTTCCACAGAAGGCACACTCACATGCACACCTAGGGCCAATTTAGAGTGTCCAATCCACCTGCAGCATGTCTTTGGGATGTGGGAGGAAACCGTAGCACCCGGAGGAAACCCACGCGACCACAGGGAGGACATGCAGACTCCGCACAGAAGGCACCCCAGCCGAGGATCGAACCGGAGAACCTCTTGCTGTGAGGCGGCAATGCTAACCACTGCACCACCGTGGCCGCCCAAAAAAACAGAAAAATACTAGTTCTCTTTATATGCATAGTCTAAGATGCCAGAATTTTAAGAGATTTTTATTCTTTGTTATTGACAGAATTGTATACTACAATAATAACAAAGGTGGTGATGACAACACCTTACTTGAGGCTAAAGAATGTTTATGGCAATTACGGCTAAATGCAAGTTCTAGCCCTGGTATTAACGAACATATTTCTATATCAAGTATACTAAAGTACAAGTCTCAATTTATTTGATCTTGTATGTATTAGGTTAACATCTGATAATTTAATGTTTTAAATATTTTGTATAACAATATGAATTTTAATGTTAGGAAATTTTTAATGAATGATTTTATGCTGGATTGTATAACAATTATTTATATTTAATAATTATTTAGATTTATACTATTATCTAGATATTTATATATGTATTTTTACTTTTATTTATTGGTATTACATATACATAGTTTTTGACAAGAAGGTTTTATTACATTTACAAATTAACAAGTTTGCACAAGTCCTGGCTGTTTATGTTCATTTTTGCTGATTGTACCTTTAAGAATTTTTAGCTGCATAGGTAATAATTTGTTTAATTGTTTAATTGTTCAATTATCTAATTTATATAAGGATTTAAAAAGAGGTTCAACACAAGGATTGTCAGTACTCTGAAGATGCCCTGATGTGTGGGTGAAAGCGCTTAGTACAATTTTGGTTAAATAAATAAATCGGTGGTCTGCAGTTGTTCCTGGTTCGCCTTTTTTGTTTTACTAGTTCTGGAAGTTTGTTTTTAGTACTTTGTTGGGCTTACCATTACGCTGGTGGACTACTGATTTAATATCATTTATATTTACTTATTTTCACCTGGACTATTGTGTTTTCATTATGGAGCAACTTTTTCTTCAATATATTGAGACTACGCAGAGTCTCATTAAAGCTCTACAGGAGAAAGGGCACAATACTCCTGTGGTTACCAATGGGGCCATTACTGAGTCTCAGGAGCAACTTTCTACATTACATTCTACACCAGGATCGAGTCCGGTGCAACCGTCAGCTAGTTATGGTTCGGCGTGTTCTATAGGAGGAGGGGCCAACGCAGGAAATGTTCGGTCTGGGAACCCACCTTCGAACAAAGCATCGAACACTAGGGACGGCGTTACTAGAGACACTGAGGCACGAAAAAATTTGTTGATGGATATCAAAGACATTTTAGCTGCTCCAGTTTTCCAGGATGGCTCATGGAGCAAAAACAATGACCTAGGTAGTTTGAACAAACAGTTGTCAGAGTTTGAAAAGACTCTGAGATCTTTTAAAACTTTACAGATGGACAACGCTTTTCTGGAGAGGTCCCTTGAGCTTGGTCAAGTACCTAAGGGACTTCGTGTGTTCAAACTTCCGTTTGGATTTGTAGAAGGGACAGAACTATTTGATGAACTGCTGCAACTGTTCGATAGAACAGGTATAGAACTGATTAAATTAATTATTCGTAACAATAATTGTAAACTTGCTGTTTTAAATGAACAATTGGTCATTTTAGATAAGAATATTCGCCAGGACTTGTTATTTGAATTTAATAGATTTCGTCTTGATAATATTATCAAAGATATGGATAGATTTATTAGTAAAGGGCTAGAAACTAAGAATCTTAAATTAATAAGGGACACCAATGATTATAAGAATAAAAAAGTGTATGTGCATTTCAAAGAGTTTAAAAGCATGAGGCGGTTATTCAAACAGCCTGTGGCCGATTCAGTTGCTGAGAACAACTTGAATACCACTAACAGCCACTCCAGTTTACAACAGAACTATAGAGTTAATAATGAGAATGGAGAAGGTGTTTTTTTAGAGGAGCCGACACTGAGAAGGTCAGAGCGGCTCCAGACTGATATGGGGGTCAACAATATCAGCAGAATCGACCATATTACAAGACAACACACAGAACCAATTCTTGGTACCGCTAAATAGTAGTCACAGTAGTAATAATATAACATGTATGAGTGAGGCACCAGTTTATCAAACTAGTCATTTTATGAGTGATATTTATGACAGTGTCACTTCATGCCACAATTATATGGATAGTGGTGATAGACTGCCATATTCTATGGTATTTACACAGGAGAAGGACACTGATAACACTGACTGGTACTGTTCTGTTATTACAGAAGGAGGGTTTAGTGTATACAATTATACTGATACTTGTTTTAATGCTGCCTATGTTAAACTTTTTAAGAAGGGTTTTAGATTTGTCCCTTCATTTAAATTAGATGTTGGTAGAATTTTGATTAATTTAAAACTTTACACTAGAGCACTTAACCTTAAGCTGTTTTTTGTTAACAACAAATGTAACCAGAGAGACAATACTAGTTTTACTCTAAAAAGGAGTAGTACTTTTATACCCCCACAGGGTATAAATGATTTAATTTGTTTGAGAGATTATGTGAAACACAAATCAGAAGAATATTAAAGAATGAAAAAATGACTTCTGATAATTTGACTTCCGCTGAAAAATTTTGTCTTAAGGAATTAACTTCTACCGACAAATATAGGGTAATGAAACCCGATAAAGGAGGTGGGGTTGTTATTATGAGCAAAACAGACTATTTGAACAAAATGACAATAATGTTGAGTGACAATACGACGTATGAAAAAGTGTCAAAACATGAAATAGAAAGGGCATATGTTAAGGTGGATTGGTATCTATATGAATTTTTGATGGATGGAGTCATCACCAAAGATGAATATAATTTTTTATTAGTGGAACATCCAATGACGCCATCCATTTTTGGTATCCCCAAAATCCATAAGGACATACACAATCCACCCTTTAGGCCCATAGTCTCTGCCAGGGGTTCAAAGACTGAAGCCATTGCTGCTTATATAGATTTGCATTGTAAGGGAACTTTAAAACATCTGCCTCATATATTAAAAGATTCCTGGCGTTGTCTAGAAAAAGCTAGAGAACATTTTGTTGATATTGAAGACGATATGACAATGGTAACTATTGATGATGTCAACCTATTCACAGTGATTCCTCATGACTTAGGTCTTGAAATGTTTGAGACAAGTTTGCTGAAATTTAGTGAGTCTAATAAGGCTAAGTGCAAATTGTTATGTGAACTGATGGCTATTGTACTTGAAAACAATTTTATGTTTATTAATGGTGAATATTATAAACAAGTACAGGTGTGGCCATGGGGGCTAGATGCGCCCCCATTTATGCCAATTTGGTGTTAGCCTTATGGGAAACACAAAGTGTTTTTACTTCTAGTATCTGGCCTAACATTGCCCTTTACTTAAGGTACCTGGACGACATTCTTATTTTTTGGAAGGGCAACAGAGAAATGCTTATTGAGTTTGAAAATTTTCTAAAAACGACATCTAGTTTTTTGAATTTCACTTTTAAGATATTTGACAACAATTGTGAGTATTTAGATATTTTATTCTATAAAAACATGGCAAGTTAGAATCAAGTATTTTTAGGAAAAAAACTCATTCCAATTCTTTTTTACATTTTGATAGTTGCCATCCCTATTACCAGAAAAAGAATTTAGTAAAGGCACAGATGGTCAGATTTTCTAGAATTATTAGTGAAGACATTAATTTTTACAATGAGATTAAAATATTATCCGATATGTTTCTGGATAGAGGTTATCCATTAGAATTAATTGTTAGAGTTAGTGAAGAGATTTATATTAAAAGACATCAAATATACAAACCTATATTAAAATACGGTTTTGACAACAGTATATCTAGGACTAATAACACTACTAGAAATGACACCTTTATTATACCATTTAATGATATATCACCCAGGATAGTTAATATAGTACATGAGACCTGGATAAGTATTCTCCAGAATAACGGTGGCCTTATTGATAATTTAGGGACTGGGCCCAAGGTCACTTATAGTAGGGGGATGAATCTTAAAGAACATTTTGAGGCAGTTAATAATAAGAATATGTTCAACACATCTTCGATGAGCAAATGTGGGGCATGCCATACTTGTAAATTTATTAATGATGGACCATATGTTGCGGTACAAAATTTTGGAAAAACAATTAGATGCCCAGGTCATTGTAATTGCAGCACAAAAATGGTGGTGTACCTAGCTATATGTTCATCATGCCCAGCCTTCTATGTTGGCAAAACGATAAGGAAACTTCGAGAAAGGATAGTGGAACATGTTAGAGACATTAAAAAACAGAAAAATACTAGTTCTTTTTATATGCATAGTCTAAGATGCCAGAATTTTAAGAGATTTTTATTCTTTGTTATTGACAGAATTGTATACTACAATAATAACAAAGGTGGTGATGACAACACCTTACTTGAGGCTAAAGAATGTTTATGGCAATTACGGCTAAATGCAAGTTCTAGCCCTGGTATTAACGAACATATTTCTATATCAAGTATACTAAAGTACAAGTCTCAATTTATTTGATCTTGTATGTATTAGGTTAACATCTGATAATTTAATGTTTTAAATATTTTGTATAACAATATGAATTTTAATGTTAGGAAATTTTTTAATGAATGATTTTATGCTGGATTGTATAACAATTATTTATATTTAATAATTATTTAGATTTATACTATTATCTAGATATTTATATATGTATTTTTACTTTTATTTATTGGTATTACATATACATAGTTTTTGACAAGAAGGTTTTATTACATTTACAAATTAACAAGTTTGCACAAGTCCTGGCTGTTTATGTTCATTTTTGCTGATTGTACCTTTAAGAATTTTTAGCTGCGTAGGTAATAATTTGTTTAATTGTTTAATTGTTCAATTATCTAATTTACATAAGGATTTAAAAAGAGGTTCAACACAAGGATTGTCAGTACTCTGAAGATGCCCTGATGTGTGTGGGTGAAAGCGCATAGTACAATTTTGGTTAAATAAATAAACCGGTGGTCTGCAGTTGTTCCTGGTTCGCCTTTTTTGTTTTACTAGTCCTGGAAGTTTGTTTTTAATTTAGCTGTTATTGTGTAGTCTTAGTCAGAATATGTTGAAAGGACTCAGGATAAAGCAAAGTTGAAGAGCAAGACTGAATTTTTTCCATTAATCATGATGTTTATTCAGGCCACCAATGAATAAGAAGGTTGTTTTAAAAACTGGTACCTGATGTAGTGTGTGCATGTGTGTGGAGTCATGGGCAGTGTAGGTGACCATGGAGCACCTTTGTTTAGGGCACGTGTTGGCCTAACGCTAGCCCTTATGTATGTATAAAGCATACCTCACTCAAGACTGTAATTAACTATATTAAAAAATGAAACTGCTGCATTAAATATTCACTGTATGTGTGTATGTACATATCTACACTATTGTAAATTTGTATTGTCTGATGCATTTTATGCCCAGATCATGACTGAAAAAGGCCTGATGACTAGTTTACTCATCTGTTTAACAAACTGTAAAAATAAATAAATAAATAAATACATAAATATTATGTTTTAATAACAGTTTTATTTAATGGTGCAGTATTGCATTCAGGTTAAGAAACAAGCTTTTAGAACATGCAAGTGAAGAATACTGATATATATATGGAAGTTCACAGGCAGGTATGAATTACACTAAGATATGGTCACACAATCATTGGAGGAAATTAAATGGGATCACATTAGTAATATTTATGACTGAATCAGCAAAGGTTGTGCATACAACTTACATGTAAGCAGTAACAATGTGATATTAGCAATGGACTGACTTTTAAAAAAAATGGCATATCTCCTTTGCATTGAAACATCAGCAACAGAAATCTGGTTAATGGTGCTCACATTTTTTTTTATTTTTGCATATGTACTGACAGGCATAATGAGTTTTTTTTGTAATATTTTTTTTTATTTTGCATACCTCTCAACCCTCAGGATTTTCAAAGAATTTCCAGATTTTTGGTTTGTATTTTTGGTCTGTTCCTCATAAAAGTTGTGGTTTTCTGATAAATCACCGAGGATTGAAGTCACTAAATAATGACACATTTATGTTTCAGACTTCATATCCTTCAGACAGTACATGCAAACACAAATCCTATTATTTTAGTAACTTTCTAAGTTTATAGGAGCAATATTTAAAATCTGACTCTGTTTTGGGGCCTTTGACCCCCCCCCCCATTATTTTAGGCTTTGTCCAGATATCTTGCAGTAAGATGTTTAGAGGTATTCTTGTTCATTCAGCATAATAATTTGTCAAGGACAGTTCCTCTATGAGAAAATGAAGAAATGCAGTTAGTAAACATACAGGGGGGGGGGGTCTAGGCATTTCACTCAAGACCAATAATTGAATACCAGATAACTTTTTGTCTGGTTTTCTTTATTCCAAGGTATCAGAGACAATAGCTTCTAAGTCACATAAATAGGATAACATATACAAGACTGCAGGAATTCTGTATAAAATGCTGATCACATATTCTGTATACTACATTTTCATTTAAAAGCCCTGTACCTGCACTGTCTAATGATCAGAGTGCATCATTTATAATTTCATTATTTGGTTATACTGCATTAAGGTTGAAGACCATTAATATACAGGTTCCACATTTCCAGAGTATACATTGCTTCCAAAACAAGTGTCTAATGGCTTAAGTGCATCAAGTGAGGCACAGCATCTTATATTTAGAGTGAGCCTATTCCAAGATCTCTCTAATGACTGTGTTATAAATTTGACAGTTTAGGGATGTATAATCTGTTCTTCTTGATGATTTGCAGGATGGTAACATTTCAATATTTAACAATAACATAAGAGTCTTTATCATGCTGTGCATGATAGGCCCGATATGACCTTCCATGTAACCAAAGCTAAGTAATGGAATATAACTTAAGATTGTTCAAACATTCTTCATAACATAAATTTTGGCATTCAATAATACTTTTGGTGAACTTCCTTTGAATATTTTCTAGTAATATTAGATCTCCTTTGGAATACAAACAAAATAAGGAGTTATATTCAATAATTGGTCCTTCATATCTTGTAAATAATTTAAATAGAACCTTCCCTGATCTAGTGCCACTTTTTAAATAATAGTCCCATAACGCACATTGCCTCTAACTTGACTGTATAATCATGATTTTTAAGGTCCAGATTATGTATCATGCAGATACCTAAGTAATTAGACTCAAAATTCTCATTAATAATATCTGTACCCAATCTGAATTTGTGTACAAGTTTGGATAGTCAATATTTATATATAAACCATTATCCTTTACCTGCTTGTATATCTCCAGGACATACAAGTTAAATTTCAGTGACATTAGTTGAAAATGCACCTAAAGTAATATCATCTGCATATTTGTACACCCAGTACATGTTTTTATTAGGTAAAAAGGAAAATACAAAACTTAACAGTAATGGTGCCAAAACAGACCCCTGGGAGACACCAGAATCAGTTCTGACCAAATGGACTATTCAATTTAACGCTTAGCCCTTTACCTAATTAATTAAATATGGGTTAATATTCTGGATGATCAAGCTGTTAATTAATTCCATGTGAGGGATACTGGTAAAGTTCAGATAAACCACTCCAAGATTCATACCAATATCCAAGGCAATACAAACATTATCATGAAATGGAATAGATTAGTAAATGCAGAATGTTTTCTCATAAATCCATGTGGTTTCCTCATATATAACAGCTGATAAGCATCTTTCAGAACATTTATTTAATATTGCTATTTGAATAATGGGATGATAATTGGTGATGACATCATAAGATCCATTTTATATATGGCCACTATACTGGCAAGCTTCCAGCTGCCAAAAACAATATTTTTTTTAACAGTAAAGTAAATAACATAATAGTGGTATAATTAATTGATCTTTTATGTTATATATGGAGCTACCTGGTTTTAAATCCAGGCCCTGTGAGATGTTATTTTTAATCTTAGATGAAGCTTTTTTAACAATTAATAATAAGGTCTCCCTCATGAGAAACTGGACCCAATCAGTTGCTGACACTTTTTGTACTGTTAACATAGCTGTAAAATGTTTTGCAGTCTGGATACTTGATGAATCCTCATATGCAATCTTAATTGTTTTAACTAGGCTCCTTAATAATCTACATACTTTATTACAGTCTTGCTAGGCTCTGATTGAGTCATTCTGTTTATATGTCCTAAAGTTTCTTCTTTTCTTTCTTAATAATTGTATTAGCTTTTTATTCCACCACCATGGATTAACATATTTAGGATTAGCCAAAACAACCATTTTATGAGAATTCTGAATGTTTTGACATTTAGTTTCAAATGAACTCCATAAAGACAAAGGATCAGGAATGTATTGGAATCAATTATATCAGTAAGATTATTGCAATCATAAGTTGTCAGTACTAGTCTACCAGTATCACAATTCTTATCTAAGGAGAATTCAAAAGCTAAGTGGTCAGATGTGCCTAAGGTGGAGGGCAGGGATGGAATATGATGCATTTTATTTCAAATATATGTTACTAATAAATCCAAAATGGCATCATTGTTGGAAAGTCAGTCATTTGTGTCATATTTCTTGTTAACACCAATTCATAAAATTCATGCTCTGAACTACTACCACATATGCCTGTTTTCTAATCTGTGATGGATAATAACATCTATTCATTAGAACAATTACATCTGAATATTCAGTTTTACCTGTAGAGTATTTGGCCAGTCTGTAATTTTGAAATGCTGCCTAACTTAAAGGGCAGAGCTGGAAGGCTATTTCACATATTGGCTGGGATTCAGAAAAGATGTCATGCATGGTAAGCCCTAACATGAGTGGCCAACCATTTGAGGATGTCCTCTCTGATTCAGAAACAATGGTCACTGTAGTAATTTTATATGGCTGGTAGCATCGCCACCATGGGCAGTCTCCAAAGCCATGCTAAATGCTAATGAGACATTACAGGGGAGTGGCTAATGCTAATTAGCCATGTGCTTTTCCTGTAAATGGCTGTCTAAAGGTATTTATGCAGCCATGTTAATTAATTCAGCTAAAATGCTGCATTCTCCCATAATTTCAAATGGGAGAGACCATGTTGCAGGTAAGCATTTGGAAGTTCAATGAAAAAGTAGTGGTGGGGGTGTGTGAATGTGTGCATGTGTGTGGAAATGTATGTGTGTGTCTACAAGGGTATGAGTGGTGTCCTCAGACTGTGTGTATTTGTGTGGGGGATTATTTATGGGATCAATAGTATAAAGGTGTGTGTGTATGTGAAAGTGTTTGAGTGAGGCGGGGTGTACATCATGTACAGTGAATGTGTATGTGTGTGTGTGTGTGTATGTGTGTGTGTGTGTGTGTGTGTGTGTGTGTGTGTGTGTGTGTGTGTGTGTGTGTGTGTGTGTGTGTGTGCGTGTGTGTGTGTTTGTGTGTGTGTGTGTGTGTGTGTTTGTGTGTGTGTGTGTGTGTGTGTGTGTGTGTGTGTGTGTGTGTGTGTGTGTGTGTGTGTCCATGAATGTCTGCATGGTGTGGGAATGTAAATGAGTAGGGTGGCTTTGCCAACATGATGCATGGACCTTCAGTGGTAATTGCAGACAAAATGTGCTATTTAGCACTGGCAGCAATTACTGAAGATTCAGAGACATGCAAATTAGATGATAATGAGGTCTTCCTCACTGCTGCAAAACATATCTCTGAATTGGATTTTACATGATCTTGTAAACTGCACCATGCAGCAGTAGTAGTTTATGTGAGTATAAAGGCTTCTGAATCCCAGGTATTGTCACTTTTGTAGTTTTCTAGTGTCAGTCCTGTAATGTTCATGTGCACATGAATGCAAAAAGACAAGCTCAAATATTATTGTGGGATGGATGGCCACCAGACCCCCATGATGAATATGCACAAAAGACTATACACATGATAATTATTATGTCTAACATTTAAGAGTTTCTACCATCAGTGTGGAGTAGATGATCCACCAAGCTATTTTTAAGGAACATTTGCATATGATTGTGTGCATGTTAGTCAGTATCTTAATCATGAACAAAGTTCATTCATTAGTGTGGGAAGGGCAGACCTGTATGACAAGTATGCAGACAAGAAGAGTTTGTGCACATTAGCCAAAATCTATTGTTGCGTAAAAAGGTTCATCCACTAGTATGGTTTTAAGGGGCTGTTCCTGAACAAATAAATGAATGAATGAATGAATGAATGCACAGACATAAGGTCATGCCCATAGTGTTCAGTATCTCTGCCATGAAAGAGGTTTAACTATCAAAATTATGCTCCCTAAACCCTCTGCCATGAAACGTGCTCAGCCATTTCTGTCGGCCTGCAGTCCTATTTGAATGAAAAAAGCTGAAAATAATGTATATCTAATTCAGCATTCTGCCCTGAAATAGGTTCAAGGGTTATTTTGGGAATACATTCTCTGAAAATGTACAGACAGGTTAATAAATGATCTTATCTTGAAGGCCACTGGAAATCTAATTTTTAGGACAGTATAATTTTGTGGGGGGATGAGCATAACCTAGTGATATTTTTTGTAGAAGTTACATGGCAGTGTATATGGAACTAACCATACATGCTACGTGCTACACCTGATGACTGAAAACTGTGTAATGCAAACATCAGTAGTTGGTTTAGTAACAGCATAATCATCCTCATTGTCACTATATTTAGTATAGTTGAATCTATGAAAAAGATGCATAGTTTGATTACAAAAAATAGGGATATCAAAGTCATTGTGAAAAATGAACTTGATCAGTGTATTACTGCCAAGATCAGGAAAGGCTCACTCTACAGCACAACTCACTCATAACCAGGAAATCATGTGAAATCATTTTGCCCAAATATACATTGCTGATCAGAATAGTTACAGAATATAATTCAGCATTCTGTAGCCTATACAGAAGCTATTTAATACAGCTCAAAAAGTTTAAATATTCTTGATGAAAAAGTTGAGGCTATGTGGCATAAAGAAATAAAACTCTGTTAAGCAAATGACGTGAGATCAACCCCGATTGTCAATGCATTCCCTATGACTGTAATATGTAAGCAGATTTTTGGACATTTCAATTATTTGTTCAAGTATTGTGGTTGGGCAATTTCCAATTAACAAAACATTTTGTTTTATTTAAAGCACATATGTATTGATTTGTCTTTATGACAGGAATAAAATTGCAAACCTTACTGTGGTCATTTGTTATAACATTCAGAAATTCAAAGTATACACAGTCAATAAAGTGGCTACAATGTGTGGGTACAAGGATGAAAGTGACTAACCGTTTCAATATTATACTTGGGATCAATTAGGGGAAGTTATATGACTCACTATCTCTTTACCAGTGAAATTCCTTTCAGAAATACATGTGTATTAATTTGCCATTGCAACACAATTAATTTTGTATACATTACTGCAACCAGACATCTGAGATGTCAGTCAATAAGGTGGTTAAAGATAGTGGGCAGTGAAAAATAACTGACTCCCTCAGATGAAACATTCATCAGTAGTCAATGATGAGAAGTACATGAAAAGGGTGGAAAAGTGCTCTAAAATGCACAACGCATCATCTAAAATCCCATGGCTTCCAGGGCATAGCACCCTCCAAACTCCTGGCGTAATTTGTTTTTCCAACAACAGCAGGCTGGCCTCCAGCAAAGTACATAATCTTTTCCATATTACCCCTATTTCCTTTTAGTACTACTGGCTTCTATCAGCATCCCTTAGCTTGCCCCACTGGGCAGATAAGTTCCCCTTAGAGGAAAAACTTTCCACATTTAAAATTTATTGTTAAAGTTGTTTTCAGTCTAGGAGTTTGTGTTTTAATGGACTGTCATGGGACTTAACTGTACTTTTAAAAGTTGTTAAAATATTTTAAAAACATTTTTCCTCTGGAGAAACTATGTTTATTTTATTATTTTATGTTTTGGGCTGGCGTAGTGTTTGCTTTAAATTTTTACTGACTTGTCTTGCTCACCTTCCCCAGGAAGGGGGCATCATTTTCAACTTGACCATGGAACAAGCTACCATTCCAAAGGCCAGTCCTAATTCCAGTCACAGAAAGAAAAAGTTAAGTAAACAGCCTTTGCTCCCACAGCATGCTAGCAGTTTGTCTCAGCCACAGATGCGTAACTCTGCTCACTCATCTTTTGCCCCGGATCACTCTGGTATAGCACCTACAGGGATTGTATGTACTACATCAGTGGGATCTGGGGTGGCACCTACTGGCACTGCAGACCAAGGGTTAGCCATGGTCTCTGCAGCTGTTGGGGTCCACTCAGTGGCCAAAGGATAATCACTCTTGACAGTCCTGGGTGAGGGAGCAGGGAAGTTGTCCCTGTTTACTCAGCATGTTGCACAAATCCCAGGGGAAGCTGGTGTCATTAACAACCCTGTTGGCCCTATTTTTCCTGTCAAAAAGAAACTAAACATGTATCTGCTCCTGCTCAAATTTCCCTGAACAAAAGTAGTTTACTAGATTTTGCTCAGGGTACAATTCAGGTTATTGATCCTTCTTATAAGGTAGTTTCTGGTAAAATAAAAGGAAATGTCTCTTTCCTGAAGAGATTCAAGGTTTGACTCTGGACAAGAAGATGAAGGGACAAATGTGGGTTTTTCTCCTCAGATTTGATTCAGATTCAAAGGAGAGCACAGTAGCTGGTTCTCCCTGTGTGTGTGTGTGTGTGTGTGTGTGTGTGTGTGTGTGTGTGTGTGTGTGTGTGTGTGTGTGTGTGTGTGTGTGTGTGGGGGGGGGGTTCTTTCTCTAAGACTGTTTCCAGAATATACCAGTGTTTTCAATGGGAGAATATTGAGGTATGTTCATCATGTTGATCACTGCTGCAGTACCTTTAGCTATATGAGTTATATCCTGCACACAATATATCATCTGGTCAGCTTACAAGGGTTCTGGATACTTTCCATATGCCCAAACCATCAGTCCCTAAAGGACTCTGCCTTATGAAATATCCTAATAATGTTGAACCTAATAGTACATTTCACAAAGAATTGTTATAATTATTTAACAACTTTGGAGTAGAAATGTTTAAAATTATGGTGAAGAACTTCAATGTAATCTAGGAAAGGATGTTAAATGAAGTGAAGAATTTACACAGTTGTATTACTGCAGACTTGTTATTTAATGCTGAAAAAGTTAAATATGTGAATGTGTTTAAAGAAATTGATGGACATTGCAATAATGTTATTAATAGGAAAGTTAAAAAGCTGCAAAGGAATTTAGTTGAATATAGGGAGGGGAGAGCTTACCCTCCATCAACACATGGGTTTTGGGGCTGGAAATGATTCTAATGTGGCTGTTTATGACAAGGAGGGTCCCCCTACCCCCCCCCTTTAGAGGTTCCCCCCTTTGAGAAGGAGTGAAAGGATATCCCAGAGACTGGGTGAAGACATGAAACAACAATTTTTTCAGGGGAGGGAGAGGCAGAGGAAGAGGAAAGGACAGGGGGAGAAGCTAACAGTGGAACAACAACTACACGAGGGACCAAGAGAGAGGTTGTAGAACATGCAGATAACATTGTAGTTACTCATTCTGGTATACAGAACGGACTAGGCGGTTTCAGCATTTTTAACTATACAGACTTAGTAATTGAAAATAAGCACTTTTTTTTTCAAAAATCTCTTTATTTTAATTTTCAGATATTAACAACGATACATCCAATCAAACACACAAAACAAACAGTACACACAAAATGGAAACATTCAAAAAACTAGTAACACAAGAAATATATATATATACACTACATACAATAGAAGTCACTACATCATCAGATGGAGTATAAAAGGTTTTTAACATCACTTAAGAAAGTGAGGGATAGTATAAGGGACATTTTATGAAGAAGATAAATATAGAAATTCAAACACTTATTATACTTAATGTAATTAGGGAATACAATTAGATATATAAAGAGGAAAAAGGGAAAAAAGAGAAAAAAAAAAAGTAAAAACTAAAAATTGGTTATAATGCAGTTATTGCATAATATAAATTTGTCTTATCATGTCAGTGTACATACTATCTTTCTTTGTTAAGAATTACATCTAGTAAGTAACCCCAATATTTCTGATAATAGTGTTTCTTTTTTGTTTGCTAAAGCCTTCCCATGCAATTGGAGTTGTGACATTTCAATTTTTAGTGATATAAAATTTAATAAGGGCACACATTGTGATAAGGACCTTTTTTTTATTTTTGGAAGTTGAGTCATGTTAATATGCAATATAGCTGTCTCTCATGACAGGGTTGATTTTTCGGGTCTATATTAGAACATCAAAGTTTCAAAACTTCGAATGTTCTAATATCGACCCCTATTCAGCGAAAGCTGAAAACATCGAACATACAGAACAGCAAATTTTTTTCTAGGGAAAAAATTTGCTGTTCCAAAACACATACACACAACACAAGCACACCAAACAAACAGCAATCCACACACATACACCTAAAATCTTACACCTAACCCTACACTAAACTATACACACACCACTAACTATCCACTTACCTTAACCCAAACCCTAACCCTAAGGTCCGTCACTATTGCATACTCATCTCACCCGCGCCCTAACTCTCATGTCCACACAATCGCACACTTACCTGACCCACTCCCTAACCCTCATGTCCACACAATCGCACACATACCTAACCCGTGCCCTAACCCTAACTCACCTAACCCGCCCTAATCCTCACGTCCACACAATCGCACACATACCTAACCCGCACCCTAACCCTAACTAACCTAACCCGCACTCAATCGCACACTTACCTGAACACGACCCGTAACTTTCCATCACAATGCTGAAAATACCGAAGCAACAGAAACAGAAAACCAAATTCTTTCCCTAGGAAAAAATTCAGTTTTCTGTTGCTTCGATATTTTCAGCTTTCCCTGAATAGGGGTCGATATTAGAACATTCGAAGTTTTGAAACTTCGATGTTCTAATATAGACCCTATTTTTCATATCCTATCTTCTCTAACCTAGCTCTTAAAGAGTACCATAGGTTGTGTACCTTGCTACATTTCCACAAAAAAAAAAAAAATATATATATATATATATATATAAATATAAATATATATATATATATATATATATATATATATATATATATAAATATATTAAAATAAGCACTTTGAACTATTTACTAAGGGTTTTCAAAATGTACCAGCAAGGCATGTGAGTTTGGTTAGAACTTTGATTGATGTCAAGTTGTTTATAAGGAAATTAAACTTGAATTTATTCTTTAAAGGGAAGAAGTACATGAACTCTGGTTTAAGTAAGAAGAGTGTATTTAACCCCCCACTTAACCCCACCTTACGAGTTTTTGAGGAACTGGTAGAGAGAAATGCCAGAAATTAAATTTGAAGCAGAAAAGTAAATGTAATTTTAGTTAAACTGAAAAAGACATTGTACAGGCTCTCTCACACAATAAGTGCAGGGTGATGAAATCCGGCAAAGGGGGTGGAATAGTGTTAATGGACTCTATTGACTGCAAGGCACATATATTTGAGATTCTCAATGATGCTAATAAATATGCTGTTGCATCAAAAAATTAGATTACTATAGCTTACTCTAAAACTGAGTATTATTTAAAAGACCACCTGTGGCAGGGTACTTTTGACAAAAGCTTATATGACTTTTTACATGTTAATAGACCACGTATTCCCACCTTGTTTGGAATACTCACAACACATAAAAATATAGAGAACCTTACTTTTCGTTCTATTGTTGCTGGGGCTGGTTCTGTTATGGAGCCCTTAGCTTTATATGTTGACCACCATGTCAAGAAATTTGTTAACTCTTTGAAACATATTTCTAGAGACTCTTGGGATTTTTTGAAAAAACATTACACCTGACAGGTTCAATAAGGACCTGGAATTAGTTACTGTTGATGTGGTGGAACTGTTTCCCAGTATACCACATACTGTTGGCTTGGAATGGTTTCACGAGTTGTTATTAGAAATCGACTATCTGGAACCCCAGCAGGTAAACCTTATATTAGAATTTATGGAAACCATCTTGAGAAATAATTTTGTGTTTTTCAATGGGGAATACTTTAAACAGGAGAGGGGAGTAGAAATGGGGAGTGCTTCTGTCCCCTTGTATGCAAATTGTGTTTCATAGTATTGGGAAAGGAAATTTGTCTTTGAAACAGAGTGGTTTAGATATATTACATTTTATACCAGGTTCCTGGATGGTATTTGTCTTTTTTGGCTGGGACCTGGGGATAAGCTTATTCAATTTCTGAGTTACATTAATAGTACTACTGAATTTTTAAAGTTTACACACAACTCATCTGCACAGACCGTTAACTACTTGGATATTACCATCTACAAAGATTATGCCAATAACTGCTTCCAATCTAAGATTTTTCGAAAAAACACATTTTCAAATATTTATTTACACTTTAACAGTGGACATCCCTTTTCATAGAGGAAAGGGATAGTCAAGAGGCAGTTAATCAGAGCCTCCAGGATGTATAGTGATGTGGTAAACTTTCAGAAAGAGAGAGAATTTATTAAACTTTTTTTTACAAAGGAAGTACCCATGTTGGCTTATAGACAGTTTGACAGAAGATGTTGTTAGAGACAGGGAGCTGAAATAGGTTTGGATTGTTTGCCATCTACAACCAGTGAGTAGATTGATGGAGATTTTGGCTCATCTTTTATCCACACATATTCAGTTAAGTCCTCAGTTATAGAGAACATTATTAAGACATACTGGGGATTGCTTACAATTAACGAAGATACCAATAATTTTATACCTAAGGAAACTAGATTTATCAGGAGAAGGGACATAAATCTGAAGGAGATGTTTGAGAGGGAGATTGTGTTGAACTGAGGCTGAACAACAGGAAACCTGGTACATTTAGGTGTGGATTTTGCAATCAATGCACTCTCATGGCCGACCAGGAGAGTATTTATTTGGCAGCAAGGGACTTTTTATTTAAGTCCTTGGGACACTATAACTGTAATAGTACAGCAGTAGTGTATTTGGTTACCTGTGAAGTATGTCCCAGGTTTTACACTGGGAAGATGGAAAGGTGCTTAAGGAAGTGGGCATATGAACACTCATATGATATAGTAAGAGAAAAAGAGACTAGTGCACTGTTTAAGCATGTTAAAAACTGCAGGAATGCCAAATTCAGGTTCTTTGTTATAGAACAAGTTTTATATGACCCCAGGTGTGGTGTTTGGGAAGCCAGCTTAGAATATAAGGAGTTATTCTGGCAGATTAAACTGGATGCAGGCAACCCCCGGGGTTGAATGATTATATTAGCATTAACAGTGTACTTAGACTAAGGGCTGCTAAATTGGGAAAGATTTTATTAATAGAGCATTGTTCAAGGGCATATTTTTATCACTGCATTTAACACACAATGTTAATTTTATTCTGTTTGCCTTGAGCATTAAAGGGTTAACACTGTAGTGTTGGGTTAGGAGGGGTTTTAGAACATACTTTATTCAGTGATTGTCAGGTTCTGATTGCTGGTTACTTTTAAATAAGTGCACTTTGTAATGTAGAATTATTCTGAAGAAGCCTGGGAGTATTCTGGGTGAAAGCGCTTAACCTTTTATTTACTGTTCACACAACTATTATTAAAACTGCTTTGCCTATTCATTTGGAGTCTCTCTTTTTTGCATTTTTGGTCCTACTTCTTGGAGTTTTTTTTTTTTTTTTTCAAACCATCAGTCAGCTTGAGCTGAGCTGACTAAAAAGACAGGTTTGGGTGCCAAGCCCTTCAGAGCTTTCCTGCCACTGAAAAGTACACTCCTCTGAAGTTCTCAAGGATTGACTGTCAGCTTGTGCTGTTTCTTTGATGGGCAGATAAGTTCCCTTTGGGGGGGGACTTCCATTTTAACATATTGTTTGTTTACAGTGTGTGTGTATATAACTTAGTTGATACTTCTTCCAGGGCTATGACCATTGGTACCATTTTAAGGAGGTTTGGCTGACTGCATTCTCAGAACCTCCCAAATAATGTGAAAAATGAGACTTTAAATTCTCCTTTGGTTATAGATTTAATTTTTTGTTCCCACTGCTGCAGAAGTTATCAAAACGTTTGACGAGAGGGGTAAGCTGATACAAGGAATCTCTCATATGTTTCAGCCTTCCTTTTCCAAATTTTTGAATGGATTCTTTAACCCCTTGACCTTCTTCTTCCTCTCCTTTTGGCTGCGCCTGTTAGGGATCACTACAGAAGACCATCGGTCCAGAGAATGAGTGGAAGTAGAGTTTTATGGTGTTGAGTTGCCAGCCCAGCACCCAACCTTCCTCAGAAGGCACACACATGCACACATGCACACCTAGGACCAGTTTAGAATGTCCACTCCACATGCAGCATGTCTTGGAAATGTGGGAGGAAACCAGAGCACCCAGAGGAAATCCATGTGAACACAGCAAGGATATGCAGACTCTGCACAGAAGGCACCCCAACCAAAAATCAAACCACAGAACCTCTTGATGTGAGGCTAACTGCTGCATCATTTTGCCACCCTCCAATTTTGCGAAAATACAAAATAAGCAGTCTCAGCAAAATGATGGTAAACAGACATTTATGAAGCAATATCAATGGGGTTCCAAAAGGAAGACAGTAACTCCACAAAACAAAGGGCAGCCCAACAACTCAGAATGATTATTTAAGGGACCATATCTTCCACTCCCACCAAGGCAGTCTCTTTTCCCTTGCAGAGTGTCTGAATCTCCACTTCTGTCTTTGGCAAGAGATAGTTTCACACAGGTGGATTCTAAAGATCATTCATCAAGGTTACAGATGGCAGTAGAAGTAAATTCTTGCTTTTCAGGGGATAATTCCTCATCCAACAGACCAGACACCTCTGTATTCCCTTGTTCTTTAATGTATGTTGTCTCAGGGAGTAAAAGAGACAGTTCTTTCTTCCCAGTTTGCAAAGTGTTTTTATTAAATGATGTTTTGGTGCCAAGGAAAGAAAATGCTTGGAGACCAGTTCTGGAGCTTTCTTTCCTAAACAAGTTTGTGACGATACTCAAGTTAAAAATTATGTCATGTCACTACCTTTTACTTGTTCTTCCTCATTTAAGACCTCTGGTAACACTAAATTTAAAAGATGCTTGTAATCATGTCTGTATTTATACACATTTTAGGGATTTTTTAAGGTTTTGTGTGTCTAGATCACATTACTAGTACTCTGCCTTACCCTCTGAACTACCCACATCCCCAAGAGTGTCCACAAAGTATTTATTTACTTGTTTATTCATTTGTTTTCATTGACTGAGAAAGTCTTACTAGGTTTGATCCCATTTTTAGCAAAGGCCTGGGGAGAAAAGCTCCACATAAAATTTACAAGAAATATTACATATATATATATATATATATATACATATATATATATATATATATATATATATATATATATATATATATATATATAGTGACATCCACACCATGGGTCAGTAATCAAGGAGACTGAATCCTCACCACTGACACTGGAGAGGGATGTTCACTTGGAACAAAAATGGATAAACTGAATATTTTCAGAAGTAGACCTCTCTGCATCAAGCACAGTTTCCCTTAAGAGCACACGGGGAACACACTCAAGCCAGAGTCTGGGTTTCTTTCTCTCTGTCTCTCCCCAGGTCATCAATAAGGCTCCCCACTGGTACAGCTGCAGAGTTAAGTTCTTAGCCAATTGGTCAAGCCAAGTACTCCACCACACTCTCTGTGAAACCAGTGCTTCATGTCCCTGCTCCAAGTAGCTGATACACACACACACACACACACACACACACACACACACACACACACACACACACACACACACACACACACACACACACACCTCTGGGAAAGGCTGTCACAGATTTACCTGCTGTGCCCTATCCTGCCCAGACTATAAGGGTCTATATTAGATAAACAAAAGTTTATCTAACCGAACGCTCACATGAGCGAAAATCCAGGAACTCAAAACTGCAATTTTGGGGGGCTGAACCCCCCCCCCCGCTAAATATATATTCCACCTCTGAGATCGCACTACAGAACAAATATTCTCATCTTCACTGTACGACGATCTCACAATTACAGTTTTGAGTTCCTCAATTTTCGCTCATGTGAGCGTTTGCTAAGATAAACTTTCATTTATCTAATATAGACCCAACTATAAGGTAGTTATCACTGCCACCAAGCACTACAAAATCCACTACCTAAGGCTCTTGCAAGAGGACCCAGTTATACTGAGTGAAGTTAATACTGATACCAATGGTAATGTTGACCAAGCAGTAAGGCTTTAAGGAGTGGCCAGAATTATCACCAAATAAATATTTTTCTAAAAAAGACCAGCCACAATGAAAGGTTTTAAAAATAACAAGAAAATACTAAATAGCTATTTACAGTAAACACCAGAGTTTCAGACACAGGAAATACTAAAAACAACACAGCTGGAAAGGTTCATACAGTTACAGAAAAACAATACTTAACTATTCTCACTATACTTTGCTAACTGATTTAGATAATTACTATCCCTGGTCACTTACTAGTGGAAGGCAACATAAAATAAGTGAGTGGTCTCCCTCCTTTTTCAGGCTCCAAGAACATAATGCTCCTGAAACTTCAGTCTCCTCTAATAGTAAAACATTATTTCTGTACAGAATGACATCACATACATCTGGTCATCTGACTTCTGGTTCCCATGCACCCCCATTGCTAGAAGCTGTCAGGATTTAGCACCTATGTGTTACCATACACACAGATAGAGCTTTGCTCAGATCTGCTACTGCTCCTGTAAGTCATAAAACTATTTTAACCCTCTACCTTTCCACAGTAGCAATTAGCTCCCTGCTAGAGACAATAAAAAGGCTTCCTAATATGTGGTTCCCCAGACATTTTGTCTCTGGCTACAATCACAACTGTAAGATACAGTTTTATGGCCTAATTTAATTTCAACTATTTGTCAAAGTTTGCTTTAACTGGATTTTGATTAACCACTTCTCTTCCAGTATCCTCTGCTACAATGTATACATTTAAACAGTTACAGTAAAGCATTGACATTTTTTTTGTTTCCAGCAGGGTACAATGTTGATACATTTTAACGCAAACATCTGCTCAAATCAGCTTGATACACGAATGATATATAATTCTTTACAAAACTCCACTAGCTGGGCTGGCATATGTTACACATCCACTGCCCAACTTCTCCTGACATGGTTGGCAGTACTTCGCATTTTATATATATATATATATATATATATATATATATGTGTGTGTGTGTGTGTGTGTGTGTGTGTTTGTGTGTGTGTATGGATCTACTTCTAAATTTTGAAGTCTCAAAACTTCAAATTTCATTTGGTTGAGACCATAAGATCGAAGTTTTGAAACTTCGAAAGGTAAATAAAAAAAAGAAAATAAAAACGAAAACAATCTTTTCTTTTATGTTTTTGCAGGGTGGAAGCACCTCTGCACCTCCCCACTTCCTGCTAATTAAATATACCAACTCTGAGATTGCACTACAGTGAGGAAAATGGTAAATATACCATTCTGTGCTGTACTGCAATCTCCATTTAAACTGTTTGAAGTTTCAAAACTTCAGTCTTATTGTCTCACCTATAAGACATTCACAGTTGTGAAAATTTGAAATTTAGAAGTAGACCCATATATATATATATATATATATATATATATATATATATATATATATATATTGCATTTAATTCAAAATGTAATAATTCATAGAAGATTTGCATAAATACATGAATTTCAGGTATGATACAAAGGAGACAGTAGACATAGGTTTGTTTGTGTCTTTCGGCTTTTCCCGGTTAGGGGTCGCCGCAGCGGAACTCCGGTCAGCTAATGATTGGCAGTTGATTTTTACGTACCGGCTTGCCAGGCCTGATGCACAACCTTCAACGAAGGTACGTCCATTCACGCATGTCTCTACGCAGAAGACGCTCTAGCTAAGAATCGAACCGAACAGTGTCTTACTGTGAGGCGACAACGCTACTGCAGCACCACCACCGCGGGTACAGTAGACATAGGTACAAAGTAAATATCTTCTTGTTCTTTCAACTTTTCCCGGTTAGGGGTTTCCTGTCCACTCATGATTGGCAGTGGAATTTTATGGTGTTGAGTTGCCAGCCTGGCACCCAACCTTTCACAGAAGGCACACACATGCACGCACTCCTAGGGCCAATTTAGAGTGTCAAATCCATCGACAGCATGTCCTTGGGATGTGGGAGAAAACCGGAGCACTTGGAGGAAACCCATGCGACCACAGGGAGGACATACAGACTCTGCACAGAAGGCACCCCAGCTCTAGCCAAGGATCGAACCAGAGAACCTCTTGCTGTGAGGTGGCAACATTAACCACTGCACCACCGCAGCCACCCATGTACAAAGTAAATAGAATTGTAACTTATTCAGGAGTTTATAGGTTTGTTATAAAAGAAAGCAGTAATGTGATTTAACATAAACGTTGATTAAGGATGCCAAGAAGTGGTAGGTAGAAGGTGTTATTGAGAGAGTGGATATGGGGAAGAGGTGGGGGGGGGTAAGAAGAGCAAGGAGAGATGGTAGGGAAAATATATAGTTAAGATGATGTTTATGATGTAATTTGGATAGTGGGGAATAAGACTTGTAGTGGAGGAGTAGTGTTAAAGTGTAATAGAAGGGGCCTTATGTAACAAGATTTGTGTGTGTAGGTATTGAGTGAGAAATGGTAGAGGTAATGGGGTGAGGTGTGAAGAGGTGAGAATAGAGTAGAGCAGAGAGCTAGAGGGGTAGGGTATAAGAGGGGAGAGCATTCTGGGAAGGAGAGAAACTAAGGGTATAGAGCAAAGAAAAGATTTAGAAATTTAGACGTTATAATTGGATTAGTAAATAAAAAGTAGTTTGGATTTAACTGGGTTTGGAACAATAGCGCAGCCAGATGTTGAGGTGCTTGTCTGAATTGAGATTTAAAGATAGGCAGTTTATGTGCTACTTTGATTGAGTGAGAGATCCTATTCTAGTTTTTTGGAGATGTAATTGGAGTAGAGAGAGTCTCCAGCAGTATTGTAGGATTTGCTCAGTAATGAGGATTTGTTAGATGATTTTAAATCTCTGCTACTATCACAGAACTGGAATGTATTTTGGAGCACTGGGCATTTTTGTGGTATGTTGATTAGTTTATGGGCAGTGATTTGTTTGGAGAATATTAAAGAGTGGGATAAGGCGAATCAGTGCAATTCCCTTATTTTACTTCAGTGATGTGCCCTATGTAGAGTATTTGTTGCGTATTTGGCTGTTTTGTTGCAATATACTTCTAATTTTAGTTTCTTTTTATTCAAGTTAGCAGAACTTGTGAGGCATAAAGTAGAATTGAAAGTAGATAGGTTGTGTCTATTGATTGGCTTATTGAGTCTGTAAGATATGGCTTTATCTTACAGAGGGAGTCTACTTTCATGTGTGTGTGTTTTTCTCAACTGGGGATTAGATGTTGGTCAGACTTAAGTTTTCATCATTTAGTACACCTAGTAGTTCTGTTTGGGATAGGGTTTCAATTTTGGTGTTATTGGATGAGTAGATGTGAAAGGAGTGTTTTTGTTCCATATACTGTTTGTGTGTAAAAAATATCATATATTTGTAATAAGTAGGAGATGGGAGCTGGTTAGCCATGATTTGAATGCAGTGAGGGTGTTGCATTATTTCTTGAAGTTTTGGAAAGAATTGTGCAGATGACTGTGGAATCATCTGGGTACTGCACAATTGAGGCAAGGCTGGTTGGTGTGTGTAATTTATTTGTAAAGATGTTAAATAGAAGTGGCCCAGGCATTGATCCCTGTAGGACACTTACAGTGACTGACAAGAGAGAAAAAGTCCTGCTACTATTTAACTGTTTGCTGCTGACCAGTTAAGTAGCTGAAGAAACATGATAGTGATGAGTGGCTAAGTTAGGGGGGATAGGTCAATGAGGAGTTTTTGATGAGACCTGGTATTGAATGCTTTAGACAGATCTAGAAAGAGGGAAGAGACTAACTTGCCTTCATTTCTCTATTAGTTGATGGTATTGATAAAACTAAGGAGGGCATTTTGTTGTACTTTGGTTGGGAATGAAATCATATTGCGTATTTGTTAAAAGTTGTTGCTGCTGAGATAATTAATGAGTTGGGTATGGGTGCATTTTTCTTATATTTTGGATGAGGGGATACGATTGCTATGGCTCTGTAGTTTGAGTTTTTGGTTGAGTTTCTGCCTTTAGAGTGTAGAGGAATGATGTAGAACATTTTCCATATGGGTGGGGCATGATTTTTCTGTAATTGAGTAGTTAATAAGTATAGGGATGGGGTAGGAAAGTTTGCTTTCTGTTAGCTTTAAGTATTTGCCAAAAAAAACTCTGACATTGAGAAAACTTTTAATAATAACAGCAAAGCTTTCGGGACTATACCCTTCTTCAGTATTACAAACAATTAAAAAAATCAAAGCAGTTGAATTTAAATAAGAACCAAACCCATCACATGATTGCAGCCAGTCAACCATGCGAAGAAAACACATAAATAACAAAATGTAATGATGAATAATTAAAATAAGTAATAAAAAGACAACAGTACATCAATAAAATCCAAACTTTAAAATTTAGTATGTTGTAGCCTCACTAAAATTGGTTTTAAAGTTATAGCTGTGTTACAGCCAGGTGAATGGTCAGCAGCAAAATGCAAAATCCGTTCATATTCCTTAATTTCTAGAAAGTTGTTAATATTACCACATTACCATATTATAGGGAGAGAAAAGAGGTGTGTCTATTTTATGTGAAGGAGAAGTAGGGAGGATAGTGGGTGTTAAGGAGGAAGTAGTTAGTGCCATTGGGAAGGGTATAAGAAGAAAATGCTGTGTTAGTGTTTGAAGGTTTGGCTGTAGGTGGAGTCAGTGTAGTAGAGTATAAGTGTAAATGTAGTGGAAGTGGCTGGGAACTGGGGGTAGGATAGAGGAGCGAGTGAGCCCAAGAGCAGCTAGGGTGACTGGAGCAGGGTGCACCTGATAAAGGATTCATCGTGCTACAAAACCTGTCAGCTTATAGGTACAGTAGATTGGTGAAATATCTATATTATCACTCAGAGCTGTTTTGTCCATAAAACACGGAAGGTGAAGCTAGGGCTACCACCTGTCCCTCTTTGCGAGGGACAGATCCAAAAAAAAGTAAAAATGGCAACTGTCCTGAGATTTTAAGACAAAAATATTTGCTAACTTTTCTTTAATAGGGACATAAAACAGCTATTTTGTATCTGAAACACCTGGATGTTAGATGAAATAGCATAAAAAACTCAAATGCTAGACGAATAAGCTTTTATTTTGGCAAAAAAGTGAAGCTCAGTCATTTGCACTGGCTGTGGTATGATCTGTCCTACAAAATCTCATGTTTCTACAAAAAATGTCCCACTATGGGCATTCGAAAAGGTGATAACCCTAAGTAAAGCACACAGGCAATGCTTAGAATGCATTCAACGTGAACAGCATTGCATATATGCAGTTTAAAAAATGTTTTTCAAGAAAGTAGAGTATGGTTACCTCAAGATTATTTTTGTGAAGAATATATTAACTGATATTGTTGGGGAAATGTAGCTGTTAATTATATAATAGAATATATAGTTAGACTAATGCTGAAGTAGAATTCATTAAGTAGGAGCATAATAGGAATGCCTTGTGACTATATTCCATTTAAGTATGTATGCCACTACATAGTTTCTATCAGTGTAAGAAAGTCTCTTTTAGGAATCTGATGCTAGAACAATTTAACTTAGTTTTGGGAAAGTAGACAGCTAGAACATATCTTACATAGTATTTACTTAGCAGAGTAAACATACATGGCAGGACCAAATAATTTTCTGTAAGTCAGTTGTCCAGATACTACCACTACTGACTGCTTTCAGTGTAGAACTACAGGTTAGGGAAAGAGAAAATGACTGGTTGCTGTACAGATTGAGATGCGCTTTGATAGTGTGGACTACAAAGAAAAAAGGTGAGGGGGAGGGATAGAGATTACTCGCTGTGAGAAATGAAAAAGTGCCTTGCTTGTTATGAAAAACAGAATGCACTAATAGTACACATTCTCACATGGCATGCTATATTGTATTCCACTCCTTAAGTTGCTCCAACAATCTTGTCACAGTTACCAAATGCTAATATGTGCTACAGTATTTCTTCAGTTTCTGGAATTGTGTGCATAAATAGTACACAGCTGTATAAATCAAGTCAAAACAACATTCATTTAAACAGTAGCAATAGCCATAGTATGAAGCAGTTTCCTAGCATCATCAGCTTTCTGTTAGTTTGCCAGAGTTCTAATGCAGTATCAGCTTACACATTTAGAAAATGTAACACTTCTACATTCAGAAGGTATCTGTTTTCCAGAATTCTGTAGCAGTATTAAAATAAACATCCACACTTTTAAATGCTTCTAAATCCAGATACAGATATCTCCTTAAACATCTAGTTACATTCAGTTTAATTCTTGTTAAGTAAATTCTTTAAAACATAGATACAGAGTCTACTGTTACATCTGTTTGCATTTAAATTGTATATTAGAAAACGATTATTAATAATTGAAAGCTACTGAGGATTTGTTGATTAATTATGAAGTTTATTCATATTTCATATGGTGGCCGCGGTGGTGCAGCAGTTTGAGTTGCCACCTCACAGCAAGAGGTTCTCCGGTTTGATCCTCAGCTGGGGTGCCTTCTTTGCGGAGTCGGCATGTCTTCCCTGTCATCGCGTGGGTTTCCTCTGGGTGTTCCAGTTTCCTCCCGCAACCCAAAGATATGCTGTAGGTGGATTGGACACTCTAAATTGGCCCTAGGTGTTGTGGAAGGTTGGGTGCCGGGCTGGCAACTTGACACCGTACAACTCCACTGACAATCATGAGCAGACAGGTGATCCGCTGTGGCAACCCCTAACCGTGAAAAGCCGAAAGATAAAGATGAAGAAGAAGAATTCTTCATATTTCATATATGCTGTCTGCATACCCCATGGTGGGTTCTCTACACCTTTATTTTTCAATGAAATTGTATGTGCAAACTACTCTTTATTTTTCTGCCAAACAATGTTAAATGGCTACACTACATTTATTTAATAGCTATCTTGTCTACAAGTCCTTCAACAGGTAAACAACTACTTGACTGCTTTTGTTTGCTTTGTATTAGTAATGGATCAAATCTGCAGGACTTTCTTAGATCATTAAAACACTTTGTGCATATAGGATCATCTCTAACAATTATTTGTAAGGACAAAGCTGTTCTTGATTAGCAGGCAAGATTCTTAGTTAGCTTTTATTACTCACGGTATAGCAGCACTAAATTATTGTTTGAACCATGCAATATAACCATTGTGATTGATTGTTTGCAGTTAAAACCTGGTTCTAGGTCTATGGTTATAGCTCATTGCTTTAAGTGGTCTAACTCATTGCAGGTTACAGGGTAGCCACAATTTTCCATATTAAGATGATTTTCTTATCTTTGCAGAGTCATTCTCAAAGTGTCAGGAATCAGGAATCTCTCACTCAGATGAGATCTTGTACACATGCTAAGGTTTGAAGAGAACATTCAAAAGTTTTTTTTTTTTACTCCATTGCACAGGACTGTGTTCCTGGGGTGTCTACTCGATGCCTTAGTTCAATCAGACTCTATATGAGAAAGATGTAGTGGCATCTGAAGTCTCTTTGATCCCAACACCAACACCCATTATATTTTCAAATCCTAGTTCTGAGATTTGTTAGAAGAAAAATCACTAGGTAGAGAGAACAAATGTCTTTATATACAGATCTCCCCTTCTCTCTCCCTGCTCCAAAGCAGTCTGCCACCACATATGCTTCAGACTTTGCTTGGGGAGCAGTTTCAGAAGGGATAAAAGTAAAAGGTGTGTCGGTCATCAAGGACAGATACAAGCACATACATATAAAATAGATGCTTGCCTTGATCAAGGTACTCATCTCTTTAAATCATCTTTGGCCAGGGGAACTCTTCTTGCTACAGACAATACGACAGTCACGTGTTACATCAACAAGCAAGAGGGAACCAGGTATTACCTCCTTTGCAGACTATCAGTGTTAACTTGGGATATAGCTTTACAGCACAGTGTCACTCTACATGTATCCTGCATCTGGTCAGAGCAAAACTGTGTGGCAGACAAGCTGAGCAGGACAAGGGTAGATGCTCACAAATGGAAACTAGATCAGAAGGTCTTCCAAGATTTTATCCATATGTGGGGAGTTCCTCAACTAAACCTGTTTGCCTCCTCTCTGAACAGTCAGATGGCACAATTCTGCTCCAGGCCTCCATGCAAAAATGCCTGGAAGACAGATGCCTTTTCCTTTCCTTGGACAGGAATGTTTCTTTATGCCTTTCCATTCTTTCCACTGATATCCAGGACACTTCTCAAGATTCAAAAGGAATCCTCCAAGATCATTGTGATGATTCCATTCTGGCCCAGGCAACAGTGGTTCTCCCTTCTTTTGGGAATGACCAGGGCCAATTAGCCAAGCTTCCTCACAAAATGGATCTACTCACACAAGAACAGGGGAGTTTGATGTATCCTGACCCCAATACACTTCAACTGACTGCCTGGATAATAGGGCATTAATTCCCTTTAGGCACCTGTTTACTGAGGATGTGCAGCATAATGGAAGCAAGAACACCTGCTACTAGAAAATCATGTTAGCAAATGGAAAATGTTTTCTAGTTAGTGCCAATGACATAACCAACACCCATTCAGGGCTAGTGTTTTTCTGGTTTTACAATATTAGTGCGAGTTACTATCCTTTGGCCTTTCTTACTACATCATCAAGGTTCATTATTGGCCATTTCAGCATGTCTGTCCATGGATCTCCCTTTTTCAATGCAATCTCATGTGAAAATGATTTTGAAAGCAGCTTTGCATAAGAGATCTCCAAGAAAACCAGAGACTCTTTGGGATCTTAATCACAAATTGCTAAATTGGGCTAACACTTGCTCGGTTTGAACCAGCTCATCTTATGGTGAGTCAAATCTATTTCATTTTCCACACAGAGTTTCTTTGAGAACTAATCCTTCTTTTATGCCTAAAGTGGTATCCTTGTTTACTTTAAGCCAAACTATCCATCCCCTTGTTTTCTTTCTGGAACCCAAAAATAAGGGAGAAAGCATAGTCTATGCCTTGAATGTCCATAGACAACTTGGATACTATCTTGACAAAACAAATCTTTCGGATCTTTAGATCAGTTGTTTATTTCTTGTGATGGTATGAAGATCAGATAACTTGTGTCTAAACAGACTATTTCAAAATGGTTGTCTCAGGTCTCATCACAACAAAATTATTCCATTCAGGGACAAGGCTCACTCTAGCAAGGCCTTGGCTTCATCTATGGTTTTTTGGAAAGGGTTGGATTCTAGGAGTATTCTAGAAGCAGCAACTTGGCTCTCTGTGCATACTTTTACAATACATTAAAAACTTGAGTCCTTCTCTAGAGATCAGGCTTTGTTTGTACCATTCTCCAGGGGTACCTGGACGCTTCTCCTTCCACTTCTCAAATGTTGCAAGCTATGGTAATTTACCCATATAGTTAAGGCTACTATTTGATCAACTTGATGAACATAGTACAGTTGTGTAAGTAAACTTACCATAACATTAGATGTTCAAATGATCAGTGCTGCAGTAGCTGCTCCCTCCATCCACCTTTGGTTTTTTTTTATTATACCAGGGTGTATATATATGTATATATTTTTACTCCTATGTCCTCTCATGTCTCAGCCTCCCTCTCTCAGCTCTTATGAAAGCTCTGAAGGACTTGGCAGTCATATCTGTGGGTTTTAGGCACCTCAAGCTGTCTAATGGTTTGAGCATGTAGAAGTTGCCCTGAAGTTTTGGGAGCTAGCCAGCTGTTATATCCTATGCAGGATATAACCCATATAGCTTAGGCTACTGCAGTAGTGATCATTCAAACATCTACTGTTATGGTAAGTCTACATACACAACTGGACTTTCTTTTACTTTTTGAACACAATGTTTGCCTTTTATTTTAATTTTTAATCACAGATTCATCAATGCCACTGTAATCTGCAAACTCTGACAACAGGCAGATAAATGCACTGATGAGAAGAGAGTCTAATGCATCAGTGGGAATATAATCTGCTCCACTACTGTTAGAAGGCTTGTCGCAAGACTATAACTTCAGAAATGCATAGCTACTCTGCCCAAATCCCCTGAGATGCTGACATAATTGCTAAATTTCCCACAGTACACTCAGCTGACATTTTTATATACAAGCTAATGTCCTGGGCTAATTAACTAGTGACAAATGTGCTGACCTTTCTCATCTCTTAAATCTAAGATGTCAGAACTTCAGGGCAATTCATTAAGGAAACTCTGACATTTCCAGGTCAAGTTCTTTGTGCATATAGTGGCACTCTAAAGGTCAAGAAAATGAGCAGCTATCGATCGATTAAACATACCACTATAACAGGCCACATAAGGAGCATTTGAGAGCTGAATACAGCCTGGGAGCACAGAGTTGCTCACCTTTGAGGTACATGATATGTTTAAAGTTGCAAATTAAGAGAACAGTGTGTAGAATAAGAGACAGAAGAACATCCAGAGAGAAGATACACATTAGTAATAAGGAAATTAAGTTATAGGTAGGAAGAAAGAAGGTACATTTTTAGTAATGCCACCATTACACATCCATTTTATGGCTATGTAAGCACTACTGACATGTTTGAATGAGGACTTAATTTATATGTACCTATAAACAGCTGGAAGATTGCTCCACAACTCTGAAACTACAACACAGGAGTTGGAACTGCCAAAGCAAGTGGAATTAGGAAGATCTTGAAGCAGTTCAGAATTAGAGAGTATCAGGCAACATGTGAAATACATTTTCAGTGTAAGGTTTAGTGCCAAATGTTTTGTGTAGTAAAGAAGATTTCACACAAGTTTAAAATGTGATATAACATAGTGTTATTTATATTTTAACCATTTTAGCTCCCAAGAACAAAGCAGTGTTGTATAATTGAAGAATGACATAAAGCAACATTGTCAATTTTGTAATACGGCTGATTCAGTTTTATGGAAGTGGGAGACATGCAGACTTTTTATACCTTTTGCCCTCACTGCCCTCTGATCATCACCCCCTTCCCCAGCCTGATGGCCAATCAGTGCATAGATTCCCCATCATCGGGTCAAGGTTTAATCAGGAGAGACCATCCTTAAGGCAACCATTAGGGGTGGTTCTAGTTTTTTTTTTTTTTTTTTTTTTTTGTTAAGCCATGCTCTTCTGCTTTCATCCAGCAACAGCTCATGGTGGTGGAAGCAATAGGTATCAAAACTGCACTGCCCCTCACTTCTGTGAGGGAATAATGTCATCAGGATGCCCTATCCACCCACAGGAAGCAGTGTGTGACAGTTTTGCCATCTCCACCTGGGAGATCAGCCTAGAGTGCATGTGCCCCTGGTCACACACACACACTCCTTCCTCCCAGGATGTTCATGCTTATCTTCCCCTGCCTGCTCCTTCAAGTGCCCAATATGCTAATCAAACACTGGTTGCCTGGGATATAGTTTGGGCTCTATACTTCTATTCCACCAATGGAAGCTCAACACTTGTAGCTATATGAAGATAATGGAATGATGCAGAGGGCTAGGAAGAATGTATATTCTGGATATGGAAAGACATGTAAAGTTAGCTAACGCCCAGCTTTGCTTGCCACACTTTTGGTTAGTACTAAGTATGACTGATATGAGATGTATAATAAAATTCTGCTTATTATCAGTTGAGAAAGAGTATGTTCTTGGATGTAACAACTTTAGTAATGTTATTATTAAGGGATGACATATGAAATAAACTCAGGTTGTCAGGCAAAACTAGCCTAGCTTTTGCTTTGCAAGACACCAGCATTAGTCAGCTATCTTTGAGATGACTCAGATTTACTTTATAGTTTACATTTCACCTATCAGTGAATTGTAGAGAGCATAGAAACATAGCACCTTCTACATATTGCACAAGCAATCCTGTCATAATGATTACTTCGGCAATAAAGGGTAAGGAAATGGAGGATATGCCCCGGAGAGATGGCCATTTCAAATGCAATAAGCAGATATCTGCAGGGCTTAGATTGTGGACTCAGGTAGATGTACCCTCAGACAGGTATATGGCATTGGTCAAGCTCATCAGTAAACATGTATATATAGGTTTTCACAGAATCCAGCCAATGATACCAGGACTTATAGTATAAGTATATTAATTATCTTGACCTCTTGAGTGCACCTATATACATAAAGAATTTGACCCGGAAATGTCAAATAGTTCTCATAATGAATTGTCTTGAAGTTCTAACATCACAGATTTAAGAGAAGAGAAATCTCAGCACATCTGGAACTAGTTAATTAGTTTAGGACACTGGCTTGTATATAAAAAAGAATCAGCTGAGTGCACTGGGGGAAAACTTGAGTGAGCTGTAATTTGGCAGGTGGCTGTATTTAAGCTAGCTGATTTTATTTTTTTGTTATTGCTCTTCTATAATGCATTGTTTATTGATGGAACTTTTCTCCTTGAACCTCTCCTATAAGGGCAGTTCAGAGTTAGACTAACCTGGTACTGATATATAATAAATAAACAATTAAGTAAGTACATGACAAAATGTTATACATCAGTACAACTATACTGTATCAGTGGCAGATCTAAAATGTACGAAAGATGTGGCATACCTGGTTGAATATATCCCTTTTTGTGAGCCAGAGACACCTCAGCAGTCTAGGCAGCAGGTTTGAGTTTAAAAATAATGGTGTCCACATCCTGCACCCTACCCCCAGATCTACCTCTTTGTATGGCTTCAAAGAATGTGGCAAACTCTTTAGATGTGACAGCCAGTGACCTGAATGGAAGATAACCAAAAGGAATACAAGGACCAGATATGTGAGTGAGTACTATGAAAATAGCAAGAACTTCAAAAAATCCCTGCATACAAAGCTATGCAAGGTGTATGGAAGTTGAAATGCTGTAGTCATGCTGCCAGCAAATTCTTAGGTGCAATATCAGATGCTGATCATATGATATGCTATGGTCATATGACATGCTGATCAGTATGCTGACCATACTGTATGATGTGTTAACATTTTACTTCACATGCTAAAATAATTTTGTTAGACTAGAAAGTGCAGATGATTAATGTTCACAAAAATAATATGCTAGAACCTCAACTGGTTTTATCAATTAACCAGTCAGTCTATAGCTGCATTGTCATTGATGGTTGTGGGCTTCAGGTAGTGAAAAAAGGATACGCTCATGGATGAAATGGCAGAAGTGAAGTTACTTAATAGGGTGGCTGGACTCTCTCTCAATCTCTCTCTCTGTCCATGATAGTGTGTGCAGCACAGCAATCTGGAAGGACCTCACAGGACGGCTACTTCTCCTTCTTAAGCTGAGTCAATTTAGACAGTTTGTCAACTTATTAGAATGTCCCCCTGGGTATTCACCATGGGAACGCACTTACTATGATTCATGGCAAGGAGGTTCTAGGAAAGAACCAGGACAGTTTGGAGTGACTGGCTCACTTCTAAAAGAGCAAGACCCAGTACCAGAAAGTCCCAACATTAAAAATGAAATTGTGACTTCAACAAAAATAAATTGAATTCTGAAACTTGCTTTTACCCTTTTAAGCATTTTTATGGTTGGGAGTTGGGGTTTGGTCCCCCCCTGCACCTCCCAAATGGGCAGCTATTGTGCCCATACTCACACTAGTTAAATATACTAACTCTGATATTGTTGTTCCTTAGAGCTGGGAGAATACTCTGATACCACTGTTTCAGAACTAGTATATATCCTTACATTTGCACGTGAAGCTGTGCAGTTCTACGGCTTGCAATTGCAGTTAGTGGAATTTCAACAAATATCTATCGGAATTATATCTATCTGCTTGTCTGGAATTGCCCTGGAGATCCTACAGGATGAGCTGGAGACTGCTGCTGCGGATAGGGAAATCTGTTCTACACTGTTTAACTTGTTTCTTCTGCAATCGTAACTACAGCAAGTGGTTTAGAAAATGAATTAATGAATTAGCGGACCAGTTTAATGTAAAGAAACTTGCCCAAATTCACTTGTTGCATGTCACATATTTATCATGGAAACTAAATTGTACTGGTCTGTGCTTGCAACTGCAGATAAAAAGGGAAAAGTATAAATATTGGGACCTTGTAAAACATGTCATGCTTCTTTCTACAATCAATTTTTTTGTCATTGGACATTTAGTTTGTGATCCTTACAAAGAGTGGCATTCCCTCTTTCCACTCAACAGTGAGTCAATGTTTTATCATTATAAAAGCATCTCTAAGCAGAGTGATTATCTTGAAATATTACCTCTTTGACCTTTATATTACTATCTCATCTGTCATCACATCTGAAGGTCAGTGTATACAGAGCTGTGTTTGCTTATCACGATGGGGCTGAATATGTATTTTATTTTAAAATGACTGTTGAATAGAGACTTGTCTCATCTAATAAATATATTGAGGTACTGAACATAAGCTTAGAAACTTTGATGTGTGCTTTCACTCATCAGCAGTGTACTTCAAAAATGTTCACTCTATTAACGTTTGATTGACTAAATGGCAATACCTTTCTATGTAGCCATTCTGAGTGGGAATATTTTCAATGAATATATTTGTCAGAGTGTTCTATTTGTATTACCTATGTTTACTCAACAAAATATATTTCTGAGTTGGATGAATGATGTGCTTTCTGACATGCAGTATCCAGGAGCAGATATAACAACACAGTCCTCAAGATGGAAGTGCACAGTGAAACTAAATATAAGTGCTTTTACCAATTGCAGAACAGACTGAAGGGGCAAAATCTAACTTGAGTCTTTGAGGCTGTTTGTTGTCATATACTTGTCTCACACATTATACAGGAAAGTCAATGTTTGACCGTTTTTATTGGTAATACTTATCTCATGAAAGAGAAGTAATTTGCAGACAGGTATAGTGAAATCTACTTTCACAATGGAATATTCATTTTGAACAAGAATTAATATACCATTCTTTTAGTTGGTGGGCTGATATGAAGGGATATCTCTGAAAACAATTTGTTATGAAATTAAGCACTAATCCTTGAGTGGGTGAATTGCTAGGGTTTGCAGCACTTGCCTTAAAGTACTGGAGTCAGACCATCAGGTGAAGACCAAGTGCCTAAAGAAAGCACAAGTCAGTAAATACTGCCTGCCCCTTACCCAAGCATTGATTATAGCTATTAGTTTATCTTTTTAAAATTTCTTTTTTTTTTCTTTTTCTTTTTGCAGAGTTTGACATGTAAAAAAAAGCTGTTCTTGGAGAATTGTTAAGAAATGCTGCATCTTTTGCTGAGTGAGAAGATGTATACTTTTTCTAATTTTACCATTACAACATTTGAGTAACTTTTGAAAAATGTATGAAACAGGTGGTAGAAATGTTTGGAATTCAGAAAACCACCACCATAGGCATTGAGAGCTGCGGCCAAAACAGGCTGTTTCTGCAATTGTGGAAAATGATATTCAGACATATATTAGCCACAAGAAGAAAATACCTCATTACCATCTAATTTGCATGCCTTTGAACTGTGCATTGTTACCACTAGTGCTAATCAGCATTTTCCTGCAGTAATCACTACTGATGGCCCGTGCACTGAACTGACACATTCACTCCCTTCATTCACTATCACATGCACATGTACACTTTCCAATATACACACATACACACGCACACACACACAGATATACCATCACCATACAGCTTACCAGTCCTTGAGAATGCCCCTAATGTAGCCTCTTATTTTTTCCATGTCCATCATAAACCATGGATGATTAGGGTCTACATTATATTATCGCACGCTTACAGAAGTGAACGATAATTAATCAACCCCATGTAAGTGAAAGCTTACAACGTCGAAACCTAAGAACACCGATTTTTAAAAAACTGCCGTTCCAAAATAAAAAAAAAAAACTTTAAAACATTACATAATGTGGGGGGCTTTGCCCCCACACCTCCCAAGTGGGGTGCTGTGCCCCCCACACCCCCCTACTTAAATATATCAACTCCGAGATCGCACTACAGTGCCAAAACCGGCAAAGTAATGAAAGTGGCCAAGCAAATTCTTTCCCATGGAAAGAATTAGCTGAAAAGCCACTTTGCTATTTTACCTTTTCACTCTTTTCAGTTCGATCAAGATGTATTCGACAAACTGCGTCTGCGATCTTGTAATAGGGAACTGATGATTACAGTAAGTGAAAAATGCCATTCTTTGTATTGTTCGGGAAATACATCATGATAGACCTGTTGCTGTAGTAACTTTTTAAGTGACTCAGATTAATATTTAAAACTTCTTCCTGGTGTTGACTAGTGTTCCTCTCAGCTTTGTCCAGAAGTCTTGGGCATAATCACTGAGAAGTATGGTAGTCCCCCACACAGACACACCTCATCCCTCTCAACTGTCCCTCATTTTGCAAAACATTCTTGACTTTGCCTCATATGCCTGCATTGTCTGTCATAATTCACAGACTATTACAGTCAGTCAGTAATGCCATACATTAGAGTTTCATACTTATTATTTTTTTTTAATTTCCCCAAGTCTTTTGGGTTTCTAATACCTTGACGGGAATGGACCCAATTCCTAAGTGAAAGTATGATTAAAGTTCATGAAATTAGTATTGTTTCAATATTTGATGTCAGCCAAACGAGCTCTTTGCAGCACCAGCAATGTGCCCAGTAATGACGCCTTCTGCAATTTGTATGGGGTTACATGTATTGGTAATATATCTAAATACAATTGTAGATTGTTTTTTATAACACCCATTGCTCCTACTACTATTGGAACCATACCTCTCTACCTGGAAATATTCAAAATCTGGACAAGGCCCATAAAAAATAGGTACAAATCTGTACGTTGATTAACATAACATTTGCATACATAATTAAGTAAAGTGGAATTTCAACAGATATCTATCGGAATTATATCTATCTGCTTGTCTGGAATTGCCCTGGAGATCCTACAGAATGAGCTGGAGACTGTTGCGATAGGGAAATCTGTTCTACACTGTTTAACTTGTTTCTTCTGCAATCGTAACTACAGCAAGTGGTTTAGAAAATGAATTAATGAATTAGCGGGCCAGTTTAATGTAAAGAAACTTTCCCAAATTCACTTGTTGCATGTCACGTATTTATCATGGAAACTAAATTGTACTGGTCTGTGCTTGCAACTGCAGATAAAAAGGGAAAAGTGTAAATATTGGGACCTTCTAAAACATGTCATGTTTCTTTCTATAATAATTTTTTTTGTCATTGGACATTTAGTTTGTGATCCTTACAAAGAGTGGCATTCCCTCTTTCCACTCAACAGTGAGTCAATGTTTTATCATTATAAAAGCATCTCTAAGCAGAGTGATTATCTTGAAATATTACCTCTTTGACCTTTATATTACTATCTCATCTGTCATCACTTCTGAAGGTCAGTGTATACAGAGCTGTGTTTGCTTATCCCGATGGGGCTGAATATATATTTTATTTTAAAATGACTGTTGAATAGAGACTTGTCTCATCTAATAAATATATTGAGGTACTAAACATAAGCTTAGAAACTTTGATGTGTGCTTTCACTCATCAGCGGTGTACTTCAAAAATGTTCACTCTATTAACTTTTGATTGACTAAATGGCAGTACCTTTCTATGTAGCCATTCTGAGTGGGAATATTTTCAATGAATATATTTGTCAGAGTGTTCTATTTGTATTACCTATGTTTACTCAACAAAATATATTTCTGAGTTGGATGAATGATGTGCTTTCTGACAGTGCAGTTTTCAGGAGCAGATATAACAACACAGTCCCCAAGACGGAAGTGCACAGTGAAACTAAATATAAGTGCTTTTACCAATTGCAGAACAGACTGAAGGGGCAAAATCTAACTTGAGTCTTTGAGGCTGTTTGTTGTCATATACTTGTCTCACACATTATACAGGAAAGTCAATGTTTGACCGTTTTTATTGGTAATACTTATCTCATGAAAGAGAAGTAATTTGCAGACAGGTATAGTGAAATCTACTTTCACAATGGAATATTCATTTTGAACAAGAATTAATATACCATTCTTTTAGTTGGTGGGCTGATATGAAGGGATATCTCTGAAAACAATTTGTTATGAAATTAAGCACTAATCCTTGAGTGGGTGAATTGCTAGGGTTTGCAGCACATGCCTTAAAGTACTGGAGTCAGACCATCAGGTGAAGACCAAATGCCTAAAGAAAGCACAAGTCCGTAAATACTGCCTGCCCCTTACCCAAGCATTGATTATAGCTATTAGTTTGTCTTTTTACAATTTCTTTTTTTTTTCTTTTTTCTTTTTCTTTTTGCAGAGTTTGACATGTAAAAAAAAGCTGTTCTTGGAGAATTGTTAGGAAATGCTGCATCTTTTGCTGAGTGAGAAGATGTATACTTTTTCTAAATTTACCATTACAACATTTGAGTAACTTTTGAAAAATGTATGAAACAGATGGTAGAAATGTTTGGAATTCAGAAAACCACCACCATAGGCATTGAGAGCTGCAGCCAATACAGGCTGTTTCTGCAATTGTGGAAAATGATATTCAGACATATACTAGCCACAAGAAGAAAATACCTCATTACCATCTAATTTGCATGCCTTTGAACTGTGCATTGTTACCACTAGTGCTAATCAGCATTTCCCTGCAGTAATCACTACTGGTGGCCCGTGCATTGAACTGACACATTCACTCCCTTCATTCATTATCACATGCACATGTACACTTTCCAATATACACACATACACACGCGCACACACACACAGATATACCACCACCATACAGCTTACCAGTCCTTGAGAATGCCCCAAATGTAGCCTCTTATTTTTTCTATGTCCCTCATAAACCATGGATGATTAGGGTCTACATTATATTATCGCACGCTTACAAAAGTGAACGATAATTAATCAACCCCATGTAAGTGAAAGCTTACAACGTCGAAACCCAAGAACACCGATTTTTAAAAAAAATCGCTGTTCCAAAATAAAAAAAAAAACAAAAAAACAAAAACTTTAAAACATTACATAATGTTGGGGGGCTTCGCCCCCACACCTCCCAACGTGGGGGGCTGTGCCCACCACACCCCCCTACTTAAATATATCAACTCCGAGATCGCACTACAGTGCCAAAACTGGCAAAGTAATGAAAGCGGCCAAGCAAATTCTTTCTCAGGGAAAGAATTAGCTGAAAAGCCACTTTGCTATTTTACCTTTTCGCTCTTTTCGGTTCGATCAAGACGCATTCAACAAACTGCGTCTGCGATCTTGTAATAGGGAACTGATGATTGCAGTAAGTGAAAAATGCCATTCTTTGTATTGTTCGGGAAATACATCATGATAGACCTGTTGCTGTAGTAAATTTTTAAGTGACTCAGATTAATATTTAAAACTTCTTCCTGGTGTTGACTAGTGTTCCTCTCAGCTTTGTCCAGAAGTCTTGGGCATAATCATTGAGAAGTATGGTAGTCCCCCACACAGACACACCTCATCCCTCTCAACTGTCCCTCATTTTGCAAAACATTCTTGACTTTGCCTCATATGCCTGCATTGTCTCTCATAATTCACAGACTATTACAGTCAGTCAGTAATGCCATACATTAGAGTTTCATACTTATTATTATTTTTTAATTTCTCCAAGTATTTTGGGTTCTAATACCATGACGGGAATGGACCCAATTCCTAAGTCAAAGTGTGATTAAAGTTCATGAAATTAGTATTGTTTCAATATTTGATGTCAGCCAAAAGTGCTCTTTGCAGCACCCGCAATGTGCCCAGTAATGACGCCTTCTGCAATTTGTATGGGGTTACATGTATTGGTAATATATCTAAATACAATTGTAGATTGTTTTTTATAAGACCCATTGCTCCTACTACTATTGGAACCATACCTCTCAACCTGGAAATATTCAAAATCTGGACAAGGCCCATAAAAAATAGGTACAAATCTGTACGTTGATTAACATAACATTTGCATACATAATTAAGTAAAGTGGAATTTCAACAGATATCTATCGGAATTATATCTGTCTGCTTGTCTGGAATTGCCCTGGAGATCCTACAGGATGAGCTGGAGACTGTTGCGATAGGGAAATCTGTTCTACACTGTTTAACTTGTTTCTTCTGCAATCGTAACTACAGCAAGTGGTTTAGAAAATGAATTAATGAATTAGCGGCCAGTTTAATGTAAAGAAACTTTCCCAAATTCACTTGTTGCATGTCACATATTTATCATGGAAACTAAATTGTACTGGTCTGTGCTTGCAACTGCAGATAAAAAGGGAAAAGTATAAATATTGGCACCTTGTAAAACATGTCATGTTTCTTTCTACAATCAATTTTTTGTCACTGGACATTTAGTTTGTGATCCTTACAAAGAGTGGCATTCCCTCTTTCTACTAAACAGTGAGTCAATGTTTTATCATTATAAAAGCATCTCTAAGCAGAGTGATTATCTTGAAATATTACTTCTTTGACCTTTATATTACTATCTCATCTGTCATCACATCTGAAGGTCAGTGTATACAGAGCTGTGTTTGCTTATCCCGATGGGGCTGAATATATATTTTATTTTAAAATGACTGTTGAATAGAGACTTGTCTCATCTAATAAATATATTGAGGTACTAAACATAAGCTTAGAAACTTTGATGTGTGCTTTCACTCATCAGCAGTGTACTTCAAAAATGTTCACTCTGTTAACGTTTGATTGACTAAATGGCAATACCTTTCTATGTAGCCATTCTGAGTGGGAATATTTTCAATGAATATATTTGTCAGAGTGTTCTATTTGTTTTACCTATGTTTACTCAACAAAATATATTTCTGAGTTGGATGAATGATGTGCTTTCTGACAGTGCAGTTTCCAGGAGCAGATATAACAACACAGTCCCCAAGACGGAAGTGCACAGTGAAACTAAATATAAGTGCTTTTACCAATTGCAGAACAGACTGAAGGGCAAAATCTAACTTGAGTCTTTGAGGCTGTTTGTTGTCATATACTTGTCTCACACATTATACAGGAAAGTCAATGTTTGGCCATTTTTATTGGTAATACTTATCTCATGAAAGAGAAGTAATTTGCAGACAGGTACAGTGAAATCTACTTTCACAATGGAATATTCATTTTGAACAAGAATTAATATACCATTCTTTTAGTTGGTGGGCTGATATGAAGGGATATCTCTGAAAACAATTTGTTATGAAATTAAGCACTAATCCTTGAGTGGGTGAATTGCTAGGGTTTGCAGCACATGCCTTAAAGTACTGGAGTCAGACCATCAGGTGAAGACCAAATGCCTAAAGAAAGCACAAGTCCGTAAATACTGCCTGCCCCTTACCCAAGCATTGATTATAGCTATTAGTTTGTCTTTTTACAATTTCTTTTTTTTTTTCTTTTTTCTTTTTCTTTTTGCAGAGTTTGACATGTAAAAAAAAGCTGTTCTTGGAGAATTGTTAAGAAATGCTGCATCTTTTGCTGAGTGAGAAGATGTATACTTTTTCTAATTTTACCATTACAACATTTGAGTAACTTTTGAAAATGTATGAAACAGATGGTAGAAATGTTTGGAATTCAGAAAACCACCACCATAGGCATTGAGAGCTGCAGCCAATACAGGCTGTTTCTGCAATTGTGGAAAATGATATTCAGACATATATTAGCCACAAGAAGAAAATACCTCATTACCATCTAATTTGCATGCCTCTTTGAACTGTGCATTGTTACCACTAGTGCTAATCAGCATTTTCCTGCAGTAATCACTACTGGTGGCCCATGCATTGAACTGACACATTCACTCCCTTCATTCATTATCACATGCACATGTACACTTTCCAATATACACACATACACATGCACACACACAGATATACCACCACCATACAGCTTACCAGTCCTTGAGAATGCCCCAAATGTAGCCTCTTAATTTTTCTATGTCCCTCATAAACCATGGATAATTGGGTCTACATTATATTATTGCACGCTTACAAAAGTGAACGATAATTAATCAACCCCATGTAAGTGAAATCTTACAACGTCGAAACCTAAGAACACTGATTTTTAAAAAATCGCTGTTCCAAAATAAAAAAACAAAAACAAAAACTTTAAAACATTACATTATGTGGGGGCTTCACACACCTCCTAGCTGCCACACCCCCTACTTAAATATATCAACTCTGAGATCACACTACAGTGCCAAAACCAGGAAAGTAATGAAAGCAGCCAAGCAAATTCTTTCTCAGGGAAAGAATTAGCTGAAAAGCCACTTTGCTATTTTACCTTTTCGCTCTTTTCGGTTCGATCAAGACGCATTCAACAAACTGCGTCTGCGATCTTGTAATAGGGAACTGATGATTGCAGTAAGTGAAAAATGCCATTCTTTGTATTGTTCGGGAAATACATCATGATAGACCTGTTGCTGTAGTAACTTTTAAGTGACTCAGATTAATATTTAAAACTTCTTCCTGGTGTTGACTAGTGTTCCTCTCAGCTTTGTCCAGAAGTCTTGGGCATAATCATTGAGAAGTATGGTAGTCCCCCACACAGACACACCTCATCCCTCTCAACTGTCCCTCATTTTGCAAAACATTCTTGACTTTGCCTCATATGCCTGCATTGTCTCTCATAATTCACAGACTATTACAGTCAGTCAGTAATGCCATACATTAGAGTTTCATACTTATTATTATTTTTTAATTTCTCCAAGTATTTTGGGTTCTAATACCATGACGGGAATGGACCCAATTCCTAAGTCAAAGTGTGATTAAAGTTCATGAAATTAGTATTGTTTCAATATTTGATGTCAGCCAAAAGTGCTCTTTGCAGCACCCTAATGTGCCCAGTAATGACTCCTTCTGCAATTTGTATGGGGTTACATGTATTGGTAATATATCTAAATACAATTGTAGATTGTTTTTTATAAGACCCATTGCTCCTACTACTATTGGAACCATACCTCTCAACCTGGAAATATTCAAAATCTGGACAAGGCCCATAAAAAATAGGTACAAATCTGTACGTTGATTAACATAACATTTGCATACATAATTAAGTAAAGTGGAATTTCAACAGATATCTATCGGAATTATATCTGTCTGCTTGTCTGGAATTGCCCTGGAGATCCTACAGGATGAGCTGGAGACTGTTGCGATAGGGAAATCTGTTCTACACTGTTTAACTTGTTTCTTCTGCAATCGTAACTACAGCAAGTGGTTTAGAAAATGAATTAATGAATTAGCGGGCCAGTTTAATGTAAAGAAACTTTCCCAAATTCACTTGTTGCATGTCACATATTTATCATGGAAACTAAATTGTACTGGCCTGTGCTTGCAACTGCAGATAAAAAGGGAAAAGTATAAATATTGGCACCTTGTAAAACATGTCATGTTTCTTTCTACAATCAATTTTTTGTCACTGGACATTTAGTTTGTGATCCTTACAAAGAGTGGCATTCCCTCTTTCTACTAAACAGTGAGTCAATGTTTTATCATTATAAAAGCATCTCTAAGCAGAGTGATTATCTTGAAATATTACTTCTTTGACCTTTATATTACTATCTCATCTGTCATCACATCTGAAGGTCAGTGTATACAGAGCTGTTTTTGCTTATCCCGATGGGGCTGAATATATATTTTATTTTAAAATGACTGTTGAATAGAGACTTGTCTCATCTAATAAATATATTGAGGTACTAAACATAAGCTTAGAAACTTTGATGTGTGCTTTCACTCATCAGCAGTGTACTTCAAAAATGTTCACTCTGTTAACGTTTGATTGACTAAATGGCAATACCTTTCTATGTAGCCATTCTGAGTGGGAATATTTTCAATGAATATATTTGTCAGAGTGTTCTATTTGTTTTACCTATGTTTACTCAACAAAATATATTTCTGAGTTGGATGAATGATGTGCTTTCTGACAGTGCAGTATCCAGGAGCAGATATAACAACACAGTCCCCAAGACGGAAGTGCACAGTGAAACTAAATATACGTGCTTTTACCAATTGCAGAACAGACTGAAGGGGCAAAATCTAACTTGAGTCTTTGAGGCTGTTTGTCATATACTTGTCTCACACATTATACAGGAAAGTCAGTGTTTGGCCATTTTTATTGGTAATACTTATCTCATGAAAGAGAAGTAATTTGCAGACAGGTACAGTGAAATCTACTTTCACAATGGAATATTCATTTTGAACAAGAATTAATATACCATTCTTTTAGTTGGTGGGCTGATATGAAGGGATATCTCTGAAAACAATTTGTTATGAAATTAAGCACTAATCCTTGAGTGGGTGAATTGCTAGGGTTTGCAGCACATGCCTTAAAGTACTGGAGTCAGACCATCAGGTGAAGACCAAGTGCCTAAAGAAAGCACAAGTCCGTAAATACTGCCTGCCCCTTACACAAGCATTGATTATAGCTATTAGTTTGTCTTTTTACAATTTCTTTTTTTTTCTTTTTCTTTTTGCAGAGTTTGACATGTAAAAAAAGCTGTTCTTGGAGAATTGTTAAGAAATGCTGCATCTTTTGCTGAGTGAGAAAATGTATACTTTTTCTAATTTTCCCATTACAACATTTGAGTAACTTTTGAAAAATGTATGAAACAGATGGTAGAAATGTTTGGAATTCAGAAAACCACCACCATAGGCATTGAGAGCTGCGGCCAAAACAGGCTGTTTCTGCAATTGTGGAAAATGATATTCAGACATATATTAGCCACAAGAAGAAAATACCTCATTACCATCTAATTTGCATGCCTCTGAACTGCGCATTGTTACCACTAGTGCTAATCAGCATTTTCCTGCAGTAATCACTACTGGTGGCCCATGCATTGAACTGACACATTCACTCCCTTCATTCACTATCACATGCACATGTACACTTTCCAATATACACACATACACATGCACACACACAGATATACCACCACCATACAGCTTACCAGTCCTTGAGAATACCCCTAATGTAGCCTCTTAATTTTTCCATGTCCCTCATATACCATGGATGATTAGGGTCTACATTATATTATCGCACGCTTACAAAAGTGAACGATAATTAATCAACCCCATGTAAGTGAAAGCTTACAACGTTGAAACCTAAGAACACTGATTTTTAAAAAATCGCTGTTCCAAAATAAAAAAAAAACAAAAAACAAAAACTTTAAAACATTACATAATGTGGGGGGCTTCGCCCCCACACCTCCCTACTTAAATATGTCAACTCTGAGATCACACTACAGTGCCAAAACCAGGAAAGTAACAAAAGCAGCCAAGCAAATTCTTTCCCAGGGAAAGAATTCGCTGAAAAGCCACTTTGCTATTTTGCTTTTTCGCTCTTTTCGGTTCGATCAAGACACATTCGACAAACTGCATCTGCGATCTTGTAATAGGGAACTGATGATTACAGTAAGTGAAAAATGCCATTCTTTGTATTGTTCGGGAAATACATCATGATAGACCTGTTGCTGTAGTAACTTTTTAAGTGACTCAGATTACTATTTAAAACTTCTTCCTGGTGTTGACTAGTGTTCCTCTCAGCTTTGTCCAGAAGTCTTGGGCATAATCATTGAGAAGTTTGGTAGTCCCCCACACAGACACACCTCATCCCTCTCAACTGTCCCTCATTTTGCAAAACATTCTTGACTTTGCCTCATATGCCTGCATTGTCTCTCATAATTCACAGACTATTACAGTCAGTCAGTAATGCCATACATTAAAGTTTCATACTTCTTATTTTTTTTTAATTTCTCCATGTCTTTTGGATTTCTAATACAATGACGGGAATGGACCCAATTCCTAAGTCAAAGTATGATTAATGTTCATGAAATTAGTATTGTTTCAATATTTGATGTCAGCCAAAAGTGCTCTTTGCAGCACCCGCAATGTGCCCAGTAATGACTCCTTCTGCAATTTGTACGGGGTTACGTGTATTGGTAATATATCTAAATACAATTGTAGATTCTTTTTTATAAGACCCATTGCTCCTACTATTATTGGAACCATACCCCTCAATCTGGATATATCCAAAATCTGGACAAGGCCCATAAAAAATAGGTACAAATCTGTATGTTGATTAACATAACATTTGCATACATAATTAAGTAACCCTGTCTACTCCAAATGGAATTGTGGGATACCAACTTTCAAATGCAAACTGAAGAACAGACAACCAAAATATGGCACCAGAGTCCCCCTGCAGCCATTTCAGTGTCCCATTACCTGGCTATTTTGCCCCATTTACCATAAACACTAATGTGTGCATACTGCTTTACTACTACAATGATTATTTTGATTTTATTTTTTACATTTTGTAGCACAATGCACAAACACTAATAGATATCTGCTAAACAAAGCAACACTGTCTCACAATGAAAATAGACTTTACATTAAAACTTCGTTGCTCTTTAAACTCACATTAATTGAAACAGCATTGAAACCCACATCACATCCAAAGAAAATGCATCTGGCCAGTGGTGGATAAAGATTATCTTTGGGTTGTTTTAAAATCATAGGCCCCTGGCTTGCACAAAAAACAAGAAATGTACATGTGTTCTTTGATACACCTTCTTGACTTTATTAAATTATATTCCTTGTATAATACAGCACACTTGTTAGACTTAAGTTAGAGCACATTTTAAAATGTATTGTTTGAACATTTTCCAGTAAGCAATGAAACAAAATGCATGAACCAATAATGACAAAACTCTGCAATTCAGAAAATTTCATCATAAAAGTCTACTTCCACATACAATATACATATATATATATATATATATATAGAGAGAGAGAGAGACACACACACACACACACACACACACATTATATATATATATATATATATATATATATATATATATATATATATATATATATCAATGACAGTAGTGTAAGTCATAGGCATCTTGCACAGCTTCTCACACTTATTTTCAATTTCAGTTTTTTTTTGGGGGGGGACAAAAGGTCAAAAACCAGGGACACATTTTAAACATTGCTTATATAATTTGGAAAGTTGTTAGAATAAAATGTTGTGTTACCACCATGTAATTCACTGCCAAGACTTGGACCCAGGACCCTGTGCACTATAGTCAGAGCAACATACCACTATGCCAAATCAGCAGTTTCCAGAAAGACAGGAAGACTGAAACTTAAATGGCCATCATTTAGTGAATTCAGCTCTCAACCTCTTAGCACAAAAAGCCTGGACAAAGCTAATAATGGGGGTATACAGTCCCAAAATAGGAACAAATTTCAAATACTGATCTTATAAACTTAAAAAATTGCTAGAATAAAATGTTTTATGTTACCATTTATTTTTGAAGACTATGAAGTCTGAAATTCAAATGCCTGTAATTATTTAGTTAATTCAATCCTTCAGTGATTTGCCATTGTCACAAAAATCCTGAAAAAACACAGATTTAATGAGGAATAGAATAAAAATAATTGGCAGAAATTCACAAGTGGTGGTGGCAATGGACGTTAGGCTCTTTTTACCTTGTACCCAATGTACAGGGTTTGAGCCTGAGTACCTCTAGCCACCAGTGTTTTGAACAGCTAATGTTGATTAACACTGCTGCATAGCAAACAGGACCATTCATTTGCAAGAGTTTCTTGTACAAAGGCTTCCAAGTGCCTCAGAACTCATAGGTTCATAGGTAGATACTAGGCTATCTGCCCTAGGGCATTTATAAGCCTAGCCAGAGTGTATTTGGCTTCCGCCTCCCTATTAGATTAGCCTACTGTGCCTCTGTAAAGTAGGTCACAGAAGGTACCCTTTTAAGATTAGTTTACTGTGCCTCTGTCTAGCAGGGACACAGGAGAGATCCCAGGGGTGAATTTGCGATTTCCCATCCACGCATCCAAATTTTGCTTGAAGAGGGTCAGCGAGGGGCTATGTCTAACATGAATTGGGATTCTATTCCAGAGTGAGGGGAGCCTCTGGGAAATGAATCTGTCCCTCCAGCATGTCCTATTTATTTTTGTGCTGAGGTTTAGGTCCCTGGAGCGTGTAGCTCTAAGGGACTTGGATTTTTTGAGGTGGAGCATGTCCATTAATTCTGGGTTTGACATGGCTTTGTACGTCAGGCATAGATCACCTCTGAGTAGGTGGAAAGCAACTGAGTAGAGCTGGAGTTTCTTTAGTCGAGCTGCATAGGACATCTGTTTGTGGCCCATAATCCTCTTGGTGAGGTACTTTTGGGGTCTCTTCAGTTGCTACAGGTGTCGGGTAAGGTACATCCCAAAAGGGGCATTGTATTCAATTATGGGCCTGATGAGTGATGAGTAGAGGGGCACAATGACCTCTCTTGATCTAGATGCGAACCCTTTCATGATAAGGTGGGCTATATAGAAGGTCTTTCTAACCACTTTGGCAACGTGATTATCAAAGGAGAGATTACTATCTACGTTGGTCCCCAAATCTCTAATTACTTCTTCCGTACTTAATGGATTACCATCTATGTGGTAATTTGTGGGCACCTTGTTTTTCCCAAAGGGGATGACTATGCACTTTTTAGCATTTAGCTTGAGGCCGTGGTTCTGGCACCAAGCATCCGACTCTGTGAGCCCCTTTTGGAGGATGCTTGTGTCAGCTGGAGATTCGATTATGGCCCCCAGTTTGAAGTCATCTGCGAACTTTGTCAGCCATAATCCCCCCGTGTTAGCCTGAACCTCAGAGAAGTATATACCGAACAAGAGAGGTCCCAGAACTGAGCCCTGTGGGACGCCACTTGTAACTGGTTTGGATTTGGACATGGCACCTGCGATTCTGACCATGTGGGTTCTATCTCTGAGCCAGTTTGCAACCCATCTTGTGATATAGGGGTTGATATTTAAGCTGGTAAGCTTATTTATGATGCCCAAGTGGGGTATTGTGTCAAAGGCTTTTGCGAGGTCTGGGTGGCTGTGTGGACTACCTTGCCCTCATCTATGCTTTGGTAACTGTTTCAAAGAAATCAACTAGGTTTAAGAGGCAAGATCTGCCCTTAACAAAGCTGAATTGGGTAGGGTCCAGTGTCTGGAGGCTCCCAATGTCTTTGTTTATGAGTTCCATGATAATACGCTCCATAGCTTTACAGACCAGACTAGTCAGGCTTATGGGGTGATAGTTTCCGGGGTCCGTTGTGGCACCACCTTTGTGGAGTGGGACCACTGTAGCTGTACGCCATTCTTTGGGTACATATCCTGTAGTAAGGCTAAGTTTGAACAGTGACTTAATGTGAGGGTTCAGTTCTTCTTGGAGCTCATGTAAGACACAGACTGGGACACCGTCCGGTCCCATAGATGCTGTGTTTTTTGCTTTGGAGAGGGAAGCTTTCACCTGTGCATCTGTGATGTCAGGGAGGTTACATTCAGTTGGGATAGGCGTTTGCTCCTTTGGGGGGGGGGAGAAGTTTGCGCTGAATCTGTCTGCCAGGATGTTGGCTATGTCTGTAGGTTTGGTATATTTTGTACCGTTATGCAACAATTCAGAGCATATCTGGAAGTTTCCACCCATGTTTCTAATGTAACTAAAGAAGGCCTTGTGATTATCTTTAATGTCTAAGGAAATTTTTCTTTCGAAACTGGCCTTTGATAATTTTATGAGGGATCGAAGTTTCTTGCTAATACTGATCAGAGATGCCTTCCCTTTTTGGGATTTTGCTCTGTCATGTAGTAGCTTCCTCCTTCTGTTGTATAGCTTATTTATGGGTGGGGTCCACCAGACCGGTCTCCTGTTTTTGGAGGAGTGAGTCTTGGTTTTATTTGGGATAGCACGATCCATGCATTCCTGCAGGTGCTCATAGAATGCATTTGTAAAGGATTCTGCGGATTGGGCTGTATTATCTTCTGGCCCAGGGGCTTTGAAGGATTCCACCTCAGCCTTGAGAAGTGCAAAGTTGGCTTTGGAGAAATTCTTTACAGTGATTTCCTTGGCTGGGGGTGGGGACGGGATATGGATGTCCAGGGAAATTTGTTTATGGTCTGATCTTACCAATGAGGGGTTTACCTCTGGTGTGGAACATAGAGTCCCCATATTGGTTATGACCAGGTCCAATATGTTGTTCCCTCTTGTGGGAGTGGTGACCAGTTGTTCCATTGCATTAGAGTTTATAAATTCAAGGAACCGTTGGGCGAGGGTGTTTGGGCTTGAGTAGTTTTCCCAGTCAATGTTTGGGTAGTTGAAGTCACCCAATAACGTGTTTGGAGAGACCTTCATATTCTCCAGTGTTCTCAGGAATGCCAAGTGGGGTTCCTGTAATAGGGAGGGTATTCTGTAGCAGGCTACAAACTGAAAGGCAGTTTTGCCTGCTGTTAGTTGCACATGGATGGTTTCCGATGCTTCATGCAGTGCCACTAACCTGGAGGTGTAGGTATCTTTGATGAATATAGATACTCCCCATCCTTTTGTGCTTTGGTCCGAGTTTTGGGGCCGAAACGCATGGTATGAGTTATAACCTGGTAGTGCTGGGGTGCTCTCAGGAGCCTTGAACCAGGTTTCTGTTACTGCACAGACATCGATTTTCTCCATACTGAGGAGAGCCTCGAGTGCATGCATCTTGAGGTTTAGACTTCTGGCATTGAGTAGCATTATCTTTAGTTTTTTTATCTTTGGGTTGTCTATGGAGGTGGGTTTGTCCTTTGAGCCTTGCCTAAAAATGGCACTATGGGGGTGGCAAGAGCCTTGGCCAGTATACGAAAGCCTAAGGGTGACAGGTGCAAGCCATCCCTAGCGAAGCAACGTGGCTTGTCGAGCATGTCATCCCAGGCTGACAGACACTGGATCCCCTTTGAATGACACCAATACTTTACTGATCATTTTGTCTTTATACTGTGGCATCATTCTTGGTGAGGGCAAGATGCTACTCAAGGTCAGGAACATGCCAGCCTGGGCTACATGGTCAGAGAGCTCCTCTATGTCTCTTTTCATGTAGTCCAGGGAGGTTCATCTCAGGTCATTCACACCAGCATGGACAATGATGGAGTCATACTTGTACTTGCTTTGGAGTGACCTGATTGCTTGCATTATGTGGCGGATCCTAGCACCTGACAGGCAGCTTACAGTGACCTTCTCCTTGTTCAGTGTGATGAGTGGGACGTCAGTGTGCTGGACAATAGAGTCCCCTATAACAAGTGTATTTGGTGTGTTGTTTGGCCTTATGGGCTGTGACTGTGAGGCACACTGATTTTGTGAGATATGTGATTTGTGGGTATTGTTGAGGGGTGGCTGTTGCTTGGATATCTGGTTAGGAGGTCTTTGCTGTTTAGGCAGATTTTTATTTAGAGCCTCCAAGTATGTTTTTGTGTGTTTATGTGTTGGGTATGCAGATGCAATAGGTCTGTGTGAGACTGGATTTGTGGTGTGGGTAGTTACCTTTTCCTCCTGACTGACTGTGCCAGTGTTGGGTTGAGAGAGTTCTCTGAAGCTTTTTAGCTTTAAACAGAAGTTGACTTCAAAGTAAGCACAACTTTTCCCTCTTAAAGCACCTTTTTGTTCACTTGTTTATGGTATCAGGATTACTTTGGAAAAACACTGCATATAGCCATCACTTTTCATTCAAGAGGTAAATTTGCAGCATCCATTCTGGTATGCATATTTTTTCTGAGCTGTAATAAAACTGTGTAGACTGGGTATCAATCATCCCCAGTTTTCACGATGGTCTCCTCATATAATTACAACTAGCATTTATTTATATCAATATCCTTTTATATCATATCAATACATACCAACCTCAAAATTAACCAAAACAAAACCATCAACATAATTGGATGCTACTTCCCACCTGGCCAAAACATCCCTCCACTAGAAAACCTCCTCAGCTGGTCTACCCACCATCTCCCCCAAGAAACTATCATCTTAGGTGATTTCAATATTGACTGGCAATCCTGTTCTGGCAACAATCCAACCCATCATGTACACCTTCATGGCTTCACCCAACTAGTCCAGTCACCAACCAGGATAAATAAAATCTCCAGCAAGCACACTACCCTAGATTGGATACTAGTCAGTAAGAGCCCCCAGTCATATATAACAGGCTGCTTATCAGATAGCCTCAGTGATCACTCCCCAACATTCCTACTCAAAAAATACCTATACCAAGCTAAACCTGTCATCTACCATCAAATACGTAAAAAAACTAAACTTTACCCCACTCACATTCATCTCATCCCTCAAAGAATGTAACCAGCATCCTCTAAAGTACCTCAGTCTAGATGACGCAGTTGAATTTTTTAATATTACCTTCCTGAACATCCTTAATTACCATGCCCCCATAAGATTTTCCAGAACCAAAGCACAACCCTCCCCATGGCTACAGAAAACCACTAAGTCAGAAATGAAAAACAGGGATAAAGCCTGGGAGCACTGGCGCAAAACCAAAACCCCCTCAGCTAGACAGTAATTCCTAGAACTACGCAATAGAGTCAAAAAGCTAATAAAACAGGACAAATTCCAATACTAGCAGTCTGCCCTAGACTTCTCAGAACACCGCCCCAAACAATTATGGTCCTCCATAAACTCCATCCTCCACCCAGGTAAAGTCAGTACCCCTCCTCCTAACATCCCTCACTCCTCAGAAAATATTGCTACCTCATTCAACACACACTTCACCTAAACCATACTATCACTAGCTAAACAACACAACCCCTCTCCCATCCAACTCACACCTTCAACTAGTAATCTCCCCACTGCCTTCTCTTTTTCTCCTGTACCTACCTCCAACATAAAAAAACTCTTAACTAAACTTAAACCCACCAAATTAGCAGCAGACAACCTCCCAAGTGAATACTTACAAATCACAGCTGATTATCTGGCCTACCCAGTATCCATCTTGATTAACCAATCTCTGTCAGAAAGTTACATTCCCACACTGTGGAAAGTATCACATATAATTCCCCTCCACAAAGGCGGACCCTCCGCAGAACTAACCAATTACCGCCCCATAGCTATTCTCTCTCCACTCTCCAAAATACTAGAGAGATGCATACACTCTCAGGTCTCAGACTACCTCCTTACTAACAACCTCCTTTCCAGTACTCAGCATGGTTTCCAACCAAACCATAGCACCACCACTGCCTTACTCTCCTTTACTGGCACTATCCTTCAGCATAAAAACAATGGCTATCTCTCCTCTGCTACTTTCCTAGACCTATCTAAAGCATTTGACATGGTCCCACACAAACAACTTATCTCTGTCCTCAATAACCTATCCTTCTCACAATCAGTCACCAACTGGTTTCAGACTTACCTGTCTGACCGTCAACAATCCGTTGTATGGCAGAATGACATATCTCCCCAGCTACCTGTCTCCATAGGGGTTCCCCAAGGATCCATCCATGGACCCCTACTCTTCTCTGTTTACACCAATAATCTAGCCTCTGCCACCAAACATGGCACACTCATACAATACGCAGATGACTCGACCATCATCTGCTCAGCCCAGTCCCTACCAAAACTGCAAAAAGTCACACAGGAAGCCTTTTCCTCTGTTGAAACATGGTTATCCGATGCCCAATTAATACTCAACCCAAACAAAACTAAACTACTCATCTTCCAACCCACCAAACATACTCAAAACATCTCTCACTTTAACATCACAGCAAAAGACACCACCACTATATACCCAACTGAACACACCAAATTGCTAGGAGTGGAAATAGGCAATAAACTAAAATTTGACATTCACATATCCATGACCATAAAAAAAGTCCCCAAAAAACTAGGAGCGTTATACAGAAATAAACAATTTCTCACCAAAGCAGCAAAGATTTCAATAGCAAATTCCCACCTTATCTCCACCCTACTTTATGCCTCTCAATATATACCAACCTAAGGCAATGTGATCTAAACAAGCTAGAGACCTGCTACAACAAAATCGCCAAATTCGCCACAGGGGCATCCTACCGTAGTCACCACTGTCTCTCACTTGCTGAACTGGGCTGGCTTGAACTCCCTCACCTCCTTCAGTGGTATCAACTCTCACTCGCCCACAAACTAGTAAACCATCCACTAAATGTCCCATCCCTCCAGAATCTACTCCAACCCTATCGCACCACCAGACCACTAAGATCCAGCAACAAAAATCACTTGCAGATCACTTAAGCAAATAACTCTGCTGTTGAAGCACTATTCTCTTGTGCCATAGCCAAATTATACTCACTCCCACCCACAATTACCTCTGTACCATCATGCACCCACTTCAAAACTTTACTAAAAGTGCACCTAAAAACATGCCCTATGTCCTATGGCTATGCCCTTGCAACTCCCACTCTAATATCATCCACCCCATCCAACCACTACCTTTCTTTCCACTCCACTAACTACCTTGATTATAGCAAGCTCAGATGCTCATAAGCCTAGTACTTATTATACATCAGGAACTTCTCATTGTAACATTTGTTAATGTCTGTTATGTACTTCACAGATAAAGATTCTAGTTGTCTACTGATGTACTATGTTCTTCATCTGTAAATATGTTGTAAGTAATTGCTATGTTAAATTGTTAATCGCTATGTAATCCAATGTAACTACTGTCTGTTTATTTTACTGTGGAGCTTTTCTTCCCGGGCCTCCGCTGAAAATGGACCTATGTCCGGTCGGACACTCCCGGTCAACAAATTTAAATAAAATAAATAAATAAAATAATTTGAAATGCATGTTTACTGATAGCAGTTCTGATGGATTTAACTTTGTTCACCAGTACTGCTATGAATGTCTGTACAAACTCTGTTCTTTACTTATTCACGTAGCTATTTTATGACATTATCAAGTATTTCAAGCCGTGTCACCACTAACTATAGAGTGATCCGAGTTCTTTATGTTGTTAGAGTAAGTGTCGTTCCATTTAACCAACCTGCAATATGTTGTATGTTTCTTCTGTGAAGTTACAGGGGTGGAATTTTAACTTCTTCATTAATCTGCAATTCAATCTAGTTATGCAGTTTATAAGGAGTCAGTTTATCATTTTGCCATGCGTGGAGCTAGTGTCATCATAGGTTGCTTAACCTGAGAATTAATTAACAAGATTCGCTTTGGTAAAATTAACATGCCAACAAAATAAGAATAAAACTTGGCAAATGGTGTATTGTCTGGTTCTTTGCATGTAGCTTTGACTAGTGGTATCTTTCTGGTTCTTAATTTAACATGGCAAAATGTATCCAAGGCGAAAGCGCTATCAGAAGTATTATCAAACAGTTTTCTGTGTGCCCCCCAACCCCCCCCCCCCACACACACACACACAGACACACTCTTTAAATAAGGAAACTTAGCCCTCTGATATGCACTGTTCTGATTTAATTTGTTGGTGCTAAAAAATATCTCTGTACCTTAAATGAGAACGGCAGTTCCATCTCAAAGTATTCCTGAAGTCACAAACATACATATGCACAAGGTCAGACACACACACACACACACACACACACACACACACACACACACACACACACACACACACACACACACTACAAGTTCAGCAACAGAAAAGTATCTTAAAATAAAATGCATAATGGTGCAAGTAAGTACTAAGCATCTGTTTCCACGCAATACTTGCACAGTGCACACACAGCAGAAAATCAAGTTCAGCCAGCTACAAAAGCAAAGCACACTAGTAGTTCACAATACTTGCACACACAGCAGAAAATCAAATTCAGCTAAAATAAAAAGCACAGCAGAAAATGTTCGGCTCATCTGTTTCTATGCAAAACCTGCACACACAGCAGATAATCAAGTTCAGCTAAAATAAAAAGCATCCATTTCCCGAGCAACATACCTGCATTGCACACACACCAATTCGAGTTCGGCTCATCTGTTACCAACTTTCCACACTACTCACAGCAGAAAAGCAATTTCGGATAAAGCAGGCTCCAAATACAAATGCAAAGCATCTGTTTTCCCATACCTGCACACACAGCAGTTCTGAGGAGGCTCCAAAGACAAAAAGTTGTTTTCAGTATGCTTCCACGCTCGCAGCCAGCTGCAGCTCAATTCCGACAGGCTGGTGGAGCTGACGTCATTGCGCATGTGATGATGTCAGCTCCAAAGCACGTAAGAAAGAAAATTTAAAAATAAAAATCGGGAATGAAGGGGTGCCACTCGGGAATTGTGGCACCCCATTATTTGGACCCCAAAACTTGGTAAAAACCGAGTAATTTGGTACAGTTGGGAGGTATGATTGGAACTGTCTGGGTATCTTTCTTCCACATGGCTCTCATTTCTGCCTGCAGATCCTGATATTTTATGACTTTGTGTCTCTCTGTACACAGGGTACTGTAGTCACTGGGTGTGGCAATTTTATGTTCAGTGCTACTTTTGCTTTCTTTTCATGAACCACTATATCCATTTTTCTAGTATCTATATTTTGAACTGTTGGTAGTGGATAATCCCATGTGATGTAAACTTCGTCATTTTCTATGATGCTTTGTGGCTCATGTTTCCAGTGTTTTTTAGCAACTTCACTCCCATAATGTTTGCACAGTTCCCAGTGCAACTGTCTTGCCACATTTTATGCCCTTCAGTATATAGTCCTTCTGTCATTAGTATGTCACAGCTAGCAATGAGATGGGTGACTGTTTCCAATTCGGTTTTTAAAAACCTACATTTGTCTGTTTCTCCCACATGTTCAATGGACTTTATAAACCAACATGTATACAGCCAATATTAACCTTTTATCTTTTGGTTTGAATTCGTCTCTCCTTACCTGTTCCTGCATTCATTCCAGATCAACAGGAGATTCTTCCAGAAGTTTTCTATACTTGAAACTATATTTATGCATTTTCCACATTTCTTGCCTTCTCATTGGGTCCTTCACCTTATATTATTTTTTGTTTTTTGGCACGTTCAGTTGCTGCCTGATTTTTATCTACTTTTGGTTTGATTTCCATTCTTGCTTCATACTTCTTATCATTCAGAAAATATTGTGAGATGCATAGGTTCATAGGTTAATAGGTAGGTACTAGGCTATTGGCCCAAGGGTCTACGTAAGCCTAGCCAACAAGGTTCCCTGGCTTACGCCACCCAAGAAAGATATTTTCCTGTGCCACTGTTGAGCAGAGACACAGAAGTGATCTCCGAGGTGTATTTCCTATTTCCCATCCACTCATCAAGATTTTTCTTGAAGAGTGCTAATGAAGAACTTTGCTTGACATAGATGGGTAGCCTGTTCCAGAGTATGGGAAGTCTCTGGGACAGGAATCTATCCCTCCAGCATGTCCTGTTTATTGTGGTGACAAGGTTTAGGTCCCTAGAGCATGTAGCTCAGAGGGATTGGGATTTCTTTAGGTGTAGCATGTCCAACAGCTCTGGGTTTGACATAGCTTTATATGTTAGACAGAGATCACCTCGGAGTAGGCAATATGCTACGGAGTAAAGCTGGATTTTTTTGAGGTGGTCAGTGTAGGACATTTGTTTGAGGCCAGTAATCCTCTTTGTGAGGTACTTCTGTGGCCTTTCCAGCTGCTGCAGATGTCTTGTGAGGTACATTCCAAAAGGGGCATTGTACCCTATAATGGGTCTAATGAGTGTCAAGTAGAGGGGAACAATGACCTCTTTTTTCCTGGATGAGAACCCTTTTATGATGAGGTGTGCCACGTAGAAGGACTTCCTGACTACTGTGGTGTTGTGACTATCAAGGGAGAGACTACTGTTCACCTGGGTCCCAAAGTCTCTTATCACACATTCGGTGTTAAGTAGATTGCTGCCTGTGTGGTAGTTCATAGGTTCATAGGTTCATAGGTTCATACTAGGCTATCTGCCCTAGGACATTTATAAGCCTAGCCAGAGTGTGTTTGGCTTTCGCCACCCATTTTAAATTAATTTTGCTATGCCTTTTTTTGAGGTTAGTATACTGTGCCTCTGTCTAACAGTGACACAGAAGTGATAGCCGGGGTAAACCTACGATCTCCCATCCACTCATCAAGATTCCTCTTGAAGAGAGTCAATGTGGGACTCTGCCTAACCTGGACTGGGATTTTATTCCAGAGTGAAGGGAGCCTCTGGGTTATGAATCTGTCCCTCCAGCATGTCCTATTTATTTCAGTGCTGAGGTTCAAGTCTCTCGAGCGCGTAGCTCGATGGAATTTGGATTTTCTGAGGTGCAGCATGTCCATTAATTCTGGGTTGGACATGGCTTTATACGTCAGGCACAGATCGCCTCTGAGCAGGCGGTATGCCACTGAGTAGAGCTGGAGTTTCTTTAACCGGGCAGCATATGGCATCTGTTTGAGCCCTTTGATCCTCTTGGTGAGGTACTTTTGGGGTCTTTCCAGTTGCTGCAGGTGTCTGGTAAGGTACATCCCAAAAGGGGCATTGTACTCAATTATGGGCCTGATGAGGGATGAGTAAAGAGGTACGATGACCTCCCTGATCTAGATGTGAATCCCTTCATGATTAGGTGGGCTATATAAAATGTTTTTCTAACCACTTTGGCCACGTGGTTATCAAATGAGAGATTGCTATCAACTTGGGTCCCCAGGTCCCTAATGACTTCTTCTGTACTTAATGGATTACCACCTATGTGGTAATTTGTGGGCACTTTGTTTTTGCCAAAGGGGATGACTATACACTTTTTGGCGTTTAGCTTGAGGCCATGGCTCTGGCACCAGTTGTCTGTTTCTATGAGGCCCTTTTGGAGGATGCTTGTGTCGGCTGGAGAGTTGATTATGGCGTCCAGTTTGCAGTCATCTGCGAACTTGGTCAGCCACAGTCCTTCCATGTTGGCCTGTACCGTTGAGAAATATATACCGAACAAGAGAGGTCCCAGGACTGAGCCTTGTGGGATGCCACTTGTAACTGGTTTGGAGTCTGACATGGCTCCAGCAATTCTAACCATGTGGGTTCTGTCCTTGAGCCAGTTTGCAACCCATCTAGTGACATAGGGGTTTATATTTAAGCTGGTGAGCTTGTCTATAATGCCCGAGTGGGGTATTGTATCGAAGGCTTTTGCGAGGTCCAGGTAGGCTGTGTGGACCACCTTCCCCTCGTCAATGGCCTTGGTGACTGTTTCAAAGAAATCGACCAGGTTTAAGAGGCAGGATCTGCCCTTAACAAAGCCAAACTGGGTAGGATCCAGTGTCTGTAGGTCCCCAATATCTTTATTTATGAGGTCCATGATGATCCTTTCCATAGCTTTGCAGACCAAGCTAGTCAGGCTTATGGGGCGATAGTTTCCAGGATCCGTTGAGGCACCACCTTTGTGGAGAGGGACCACTGTTGCTGTACGCCACTCTTTGGGTACATATCCTGTAGTAAGGCTAAGATTGAACAGTAGTTTTATGTTTGGGTTTAGCTCTTCTTGGAGTTCATGTACGACGCAGACCGGGACACCATCTGGTCCCATTGATGCTGTGTTTTTTGCTTTGGAGAGGGCGGCTCTTACCTGAGCATCTGAGATGTTAGGGGGGCAGCACTCTGTTGGGATAGATATTTGCCCTTTTGGTAGGGGGAGGGGGAAGAAGTTTTCACTGGACCTGTCAGCTAGGAAGTTGGCAATGTCTGTGGGCTCGGTGTATTTTTTGTCATTTTGGACTAATTCTGAGCATATCTGGGAATTCCCACCCAGGTTCCTAACATAACCAAAGAAAGCCTTGTGATTATCCTTAGTGTCCTGTGCAATTTTTCTCTCGAAGCTGGCCTTAGACGATTTTATGAGTGCCCGTAGTTTTTTGCTAATACTGATCAGAGATGCCTTCCCTTTTTGGGATTTTGCTCTATCATGTAGTAGCTTCCTCCTTCTATTGTATAGTTTGTTTATGGCTGGGGTCCACCAGACAGGATGTCTGCCTTTGGAGGATTGGGTCTTGGTTTTATTTGGGATTGCATGATCCATGCATTCCTGAAGGTGTTCATAGAATGCGTTTATAAAGGATTCTGCGGTCTGGGCCGTATTTTCCACAGGCCCAGGGGCTTTGAAGGATTTCGCCTCGGGTTTGAGGCGTGTGAAATTTGCTTTAGAGAAGTTTTTCACTGTGGTTTTCTGGGCAGGGGGTGGGGTCGGGATGTGAATATCCAGTGAGATTAGTTTATGGTCTGATCTTACCAGTGAGGGATACCCTTCTGGTCTGGAGCATAGTGTCCCCATGTTGGTGATGATCAGGTCCAGTATGTTTTCCCCTCTTGTGGGAGTGGTAACAAGTTGTTCCATAGCATTTGAGTTTATAAATTCTAGGAACCTTTGGGCTAGGGTGTTGGAGCTAGAGTAATGCTCCCAGTCTATGTTTGGGTAGTTGAAGTCGCCCAATATAATGGTGTTTGGAGAGACCTTCATATTTTCCAGTATTCTCAGGAAGGCCAAGTGGGGTTCCTGTGTTTGGGAGGGTGGTCTGTAGCAGGCTATAAACTGGAAGGCAGTTTTACCCACAGTTAGTTGCACATGGATAGTCTCTGATGCTTCGTGCTGTGCCACCAACCTGGAGGTGTGGGTATCTTTGACGAATATTGATTCTCCCCCTCCTTTTGTGGTTCAGTCCAAGTTTTGGGGCCGAAAAGCATGGTATGAGGTATAACCCTGGTAGTGCTGGGGTGCTCTCGGGAGCCTTGAACCAGGTTTCTGTTACTGCACAGATATCGATGTTCTCCATGCTAAGGAGAGTTTCGAGTGCGTGCATCTTGAGGTTTAGACTTCTGGCATTGAGTAGCATTACTCTTAGTTTCTTATCCCTTGTGATACCTATGGAGGTGGGTTTGTCTTTTGAGCCTTGCCTAAAAAAGGCACTATGAGGGTAGCAAGAGCCTTTGCCAATATCCGAAAGCCCAGGGATGACAGGTGCAAGCCGTCCCTAGCAAAGCATCGTGGCTTGTCGAGCATGTCATCCCCGGCTGACAGGCATTGGATCCCCTTTGAATGACACCAACACTTAAGCCAATTGTTGAAATTGATCATCTTGTCTTCATATTGTGGCATCATTCTTGGTGAGGGTAAGATGCTACTCAAGGTCAGGGTCATACCGGCCTGGGCTACATGCTCAGAGAACTCCTCTATGTCTCTTTTCATGTAGTCTAGGGAGGTACGTCTCAGGTCATTCACACCAGCATGGACAATGACTGAGTCATATTTGTACTTGCCTTGGAGTGACCTGAGTGCTTGTGTTATGTGGCAGATCCTAGCGCCTGACAGGCAGCTCACCGTGGCCTTCTCCTTGTTCAGCCTGGTGAGCGGGACGTCAGTGTGCCTGACGATAGAGTCACCTATTACAAGTGTATCAGGTGTGTTGTTTAGCCTTAAGGGCTGTGACTGTTCGGCACACTGGCTTTGTGAGTTATGTGTTGCACGTGTTTTGTTTTGGGGTAGCGGTTGCTTGGGTGTCTGCTTTGGAGGTCTCTGCTGCTTAGGCAGATTTTTATTTAGAGCCTCGAGTATGTTTTGTGTGTTTATGTGTTTGGTTTGTTGTCGTGGTAGGTCTATGTGAGACTGGAATTGTAGTGAGTGTGGTTTCCTTCTCCTCCTGACTGGTTACGCCAGTACTGAGTTGAGAGAGCTTAGCCTCCAGTTTGGCTATATGGTTGCATCTCTCACATGTGTTGGAATTTGTTGGGAGGAGGAGAGGGCTGTCTGTGTACATGAGGCAGTTGTAACATTGCCTCAAGATTCCCAGATTCACCTGCTGGACCGGAGAGGAGATTGACAACTGACCTTTGGACATGGGTACAGAGTTTTTACCAAAGGGGATGACACTGCACTTTTTGGCATTGAACTTGAGGCCATGGCTCTAACACCAGGCATCTGTTTCAGCGAGGCCCTTCTGTAGGATGTCCACATCATTTGGGGACTTGACATTGGCTCCTAGTTTGCAGTCATCTGCGAACTTCATTAACCAGAGACCTTCTGTGTTAGCCTGTACTTCAGAGAAGTAGATATCAAACAGGGGAGGTCCCAGGACGGAACCCTGTGGTACTCCACTTGTCACTGCTTTGAGGTCATATTTGGAGTCTGCAACTTTTACAGTGTGGGTTCTGTCAGTGAGCCAGTTGGCAACTCATCTTGTGACGTAGGGATTTATACCTAGTTTAGTGAGTGTAGCTATAATTCCGGAATGGGGGATGGTGTCGAAAGCCTTGGCGAGGTCAAGATAGGCTGTGTGAACCACCTTATCCTCATCTACGGCTTTGGTGACTGCCTCAAAGAAGTCGATCAGGTTCAGGAGGCATGATCTGCCTTTCACAAACCCAAACTGGGTGGGATCCAGAGTTTGGAGGTTACCAATGTCCCTGTTTGTGAGTTCCATGATGATATGTTCCATGGCCTTGCAGACCAGGCTCATCAGGCTAATAGGTCGATAGTTCCCGGGATCAGTGGTGGCTCCCCCTTTGTGGAGTGGGATAACTGTTGCTGTGTGCCATTCAGTGAGCACAAAGCCTGATGCGAGGCTATTTTTGAACATGGTGCTTAAGTGGGGAGCCAGTTCATTCTGAAGTTCGTGTAAAATGCAGCCTGGAATGTCCCATGGATGCTGTGTTTTTGGCTTTAGAGAGTGCAGCTTTTACATGCATAGTTGTGATTACAGGGACTCTGCATTCTTCCTGTATAGATAGGGTCCCTTTAGGGGGTGGGGGGTGGTGGGGTAAACCTATCTGCCAGGATTTTGGCAATATCAGTTGGTTCTGTAATTTTCGTACCTCTGGGCTGTAACTCAGAGCAGATCTGGGTGTTGCCATTGAGATTCTTGACATAGCTATAGAATGCTTTGTGGTTGTCCTTGGATTTAGTGGCGATTTTGTTTTCGTAGCTAGCTTTGGAGGATCTTATAAGGGATCTCAGCTTCTTACTGAGGCTGACCAGGGAGCTCCTCCACTCATGGGATTTTACTCTCTTTTGCAACAGTTTCTTCCTTCTGTTGTACAGTTTGTTTATGGTAGGGGACCTCCAGATTGGCTTCCTTTTTTGGAGGATTCTTCCTTTTTTTGCAAGTCTTTGGTTAGTGTAAAGAGCTGCAGCTCTGCTTTATTGATAAGCTGCTTTTTGTGTCAATGATACAGGGTTCAAAGCTCTTTTATGTCATTACTTTTATAAGGTATACAGAGTAATATTTATTTTTAAAGGAAGTTTTGTGTAATCCTCTACACAAAGGTTGTTAATGAAATGCTTTCTCTGGCAAGGGTACAGACATTTACGTGTTTTGTCTGCATTTCAAATCCTGTTGTTCCATTAATTTTGTTAAGTGACTTGGGGTAATATTATAGAGTGTACCTGGTGTCTAGTGTTTTCTCCTATGTATTTTGTCTTTCATGCTGCAAAACCTGCTGGTCAGTTGACTTTTAAGTGACTAAAGTAATGGTAAAAAGTGTCTCGGATGTCTAGGACCCCCCCCCCCCCAAGTACTGCAAGATACGCTCATTAATCTAGGAGAATTTATAGGTATTGCAGCCACCCCACATACATAAACACACATAAACACACGCACACACACACGCACACACACGCACACACACACACACACACGCACACACACATACACACACACATGTACACACACACACACACACATACACACACACACACACACACACACACACACACACACACACAAACACACACACACAAACATATACACACAAACATATACACACATATATGCACTATCTTGTGTCCAGTAATACTCCTACTGACATGTATACCTGCTGCTGCACACATATACACACTCACATCCCCCACACCATTACCTCTCTACAGGCATGTTCCAGATATTGCCTTTTATGTGGTCATCCCAATGACCCCAGTGATGGACTATAACCTTTTGGCCATATTCATTAGCACACCAAGCCTCGAACGAATCTCTGAATTCTTCTTCTATAGATCTTCGGTATATTCCTGACACTTCTTTTTAACATCTTCTGCTTCTGTTACATCTCTCCCATCTTTACCTTTTATCATGCCCTTTTTTACCTGGAAGTTTCTCTTAATACCACTTAATACCATCAGTCTTCTTGAACACATCTCTTTGCGTTTCATTCCTAATATCTTATTCCAGTTATTTGCACTGTGGATTTAAATATACCTCTTTTCCTTTCTGTTCTCTAAATTATGCAGTTACTTTGTCATATTTTTCTATCTCCATTGCCCTTTTCTATTCTTATTTCCTTGGTCACCTCTAAAGCATCCATAGATGGCCTTTAAACTTCCTTATCTTCTTTCTATTTGGAATATTTGTGATACTACCACCTATGCGATATTGCAAATGCATGTACTTTATTCTTCAGGCACTGTATCCACCAGCTCTATTTTCACCTCTAATACAGATCCTTTTGGACTATTAAGCTCATATCTCATAGGCCTAGATGCTTTTCTTGTTTTCTTATTGTTCTAAATACTACAATAAGAAGCTGATGGTCTAAGCCACAACCAGTTCCAGCTCTTGATATGCTGACTGCAAAATATATAGCCAGTCTGATTTTTGGTATTGACCATATCATGATAGCCATGTATAAAGCTCTTTTTTAGGCTATGGCCAGTGAAATAGTTTGGTAGAATTCTACTAGTCTCTATCCCACTTCCTTGCATACTCTAAGGACAAACTTGCCTTTTATTTCATCTGTACTTTGACAACCAAGTTTAGCATTCTGATCACCTCTGATGAATGTAACATATTTTCGGTGCTGTTTTCAAAAGTTGCTGCTTAAGGATATAAACAATTAGTTGCCATAGTTTAAAATAAAAAGAAATAATAAATTAATGGAGGAATGAATGAATAAATAAATAAATAAAAAAGATCAGAAGAGTTTTGTCTTATATTACATGTTGGCGAATTAGCTGCATTAACAGATACAAAGAAAATAAGAAATGCACTAGCTGGCGGTGACACTCAATAATATGAGATAATTAAGAATGCATTATCCAAATATAAAGAAACTTATTGTAAATGCTATCATGCTGCAGTTCTATTGTACAAATCTATCACAAACCTTGCCCCAACACCCCCCCACATATCTGAAGAACATTTCGTCAAAGCCTTGTCCAAGAAAAAACACAGCCTCTGTTGGACCAGATGCCATTCCAGGCTGTCTTCTTAACAGGCTAAATCATGAACTAACATCACCATTAAGTACCTTTTTCAATCATAGTCTAACCGGGTTCCTATTAGAAGACCGAAGGTGCATTCTTTTGAATGCGTCTTGGTCGAACTGAAAAGACTGAAACAGCAAAATATCGAAGTAGCTTTTAAGCAAATTTTTTACCTGGGAAAGAATTTGTTTGGCTGCTTCGTTACTTTGCCATTTTCGGCACTGTAGTGCGGTCTCGGAGTTGGTATATTTAAGTAGGGGGTGTGTTTTGCCCCCCCACTTAATGTAATGTTTAAAGTGTTTTGTTTTTTATTTTTATTTTTTGTTGGAACCGCAATTTTTTTCCCTTGGAAAAAAATTGCTGTTCTAACAGTTCGACATTATAAGCTTTCGCTTACATAGGGTCGATTAATCACTGTTCTCTTTTTTAAGCATTCAGTGATCTAATATAGACCCGTCTAACCACAGGCTTTGTTTCTGCAGAATGGAGAACAGCAATAGCTATTCCCTTCCACAAAGGTGGCCTAGCAACAGACCTGGGGAATTACAGACCCATAAGTCTGACCAGCCTCATCTGTAAGGCCATGGAACACATTATTATGGACCTCATAGATAAAGACACACACAAAGGCAGATCCTGCCTGTTAAAGCTTGTATATTTTTTGAAAATTTGTCCAGGGCCATTGATGAGGGCAGATCTGTGCACACAGCATATCTTGACTTGGCAAAGGCTTTTGACACAATCCCACACTCAGGCATTACTGATAAACTTAACAAACTGAATGTAAGCCCCTTTGTTATAAGATGGGCTGCTAACTAGCTCACAAACTGGACACACACTATCAAACTGGGTGACTCCACATCAACCAGCTGACCTGTTACCAGCGGGGTAGCCACAGGGATCAGTGCTGGGCCCCATACTGTTTGGTATATACTTCTCAGATGTTAAGTCAAGACTAAGGGGTTGTGGCTGACCATGTTTACAGATGACTGCAAACTGGGTAAAATTATTGAATCCCCAAATGATGTCAGTATACTCCAGGAGGGTCTTACATAGACCAACAACTGGTGTTTTAGAGCTGTTCAAAAGGAAACTGGACGAGTGGATAGGGCACCGTAAATTCTTACCGGGAATAGTACCTACAACCCTCCTGGACATGGGCAGTCATTGCTAAATGCAATCTTGGGTATTAACTAACATTTCTATGGCATTGCATTGGGATGAACCGGCTAGGCTTGAAATGACCTCTGGGTCAATAGCCTAGTAATTTCCTATGATCCTATGTAAGTTCAGGAGTATAGGGGCTTGCTCCCCTGCAAAAAGACACTTAAAAATATTTTTTTGGACCCCTCTGAATTTTGGATATTTTTTTTTATCCTTTCAGCTCACTCGCTTTGAGGAAGTCAGAGTTTCATAGTAGAAACCAAATTCAGAACTTTTAATAACAAAATAACTACAAGTTTGAGACACCATGGTTTGAGATGGAGGTGCAAATGATTTGTACATAGAGAAGTTTAGGTAGAATAAAACAAATGGAAAACAAAGGCAGCAAAATTCCCATTTAAAACTAGTATTTTATTAAAATAAGAATGACAAGGCTTCAGACCTTACAGTTTGATCTTCTTCAGGAAACTCAAATAATTTAAAACCGATTAAATAAACTCAGAGGATGTAAATAGTAGTTGTAACTTAATATTTGATCAATCACAAGTGTGAAGGAATTGTAGAACAATTATTTGCTATAGAAACATAAGAGTTAAGATCCCAGTAAAGTTTTAAAATAGACATTTATTTAAATGGGATCCCTTACTGTTGTTCAAATGTATTTCGTCAAACTTTCTCTTAATAGAGTGATGTAAACATCAACACACTTACTTTTTGCACAGTAATTGTAACACAAATTTTAAACTTATTGCATGTTCTGCCTCTTTGCTTTGTTTAACTAAAGAATTTGTTAATTTACCCTGCTTAATGTCACTTATATGTACACAGATTTGTGTGTGCAATGACTTATTAGTCCTTCCTATATAAAATGAAAAAATGCACTTATACAGTTTAATGAGCGACAAGCACTCCATCTATTAGATGGATATGTTCTTCCTTCCTCTTGAGAGTTTCTTACCTCGCTCCAGTATCTGTTTCAAGTTCTTTGTTTGTAAGTGAAAGGTGAGGCAATAGGAATATTTTGTGCTGCTGATCTGTTTGATGTTTACATATCCCAGTTATTTCTTATAATCATTTCTGCTTCCTTAGTACAGCTAATACATTTACAAAGTGTGTTGCATGTTCCAACTTCTGTGAAAGCATCATTCTGTGATACTACTTGGTTGTTACCCAGCAACTGATTCACTCTACCTGGCTTTTTCTGATATTAGAGTCTAAATATTCTATTACAAAAGCTGGGGGGTATCTTATCTAGCACTTTGCACAGAGGTTTAAGGCTATGAGCTATTAGATATTTTTTCTCAGCCTACATTTGTCTACTTAACCAGACAGTACTCTACGGCTGAGTCTAAGAAATGAATCAGTGCTCTACTGTTCAATACTGTCTTGCAATTTATACTATTGGTTGGGCTGATTTAAAAAGAGACCAGCAGCTTACAGAGTAGAGCTGCTGACCTGACCTCTTATGTGCAGGAAGGTTAATTAAACAATAGCATGGTAACTGGATAAAGTCCTCACATATAACATTGTAGGCTGTCATACCTCCCACCTGTCCAGATTTTCGCATAATGTCCATATTTTGAGTCATATTTATGGTATATTACTCATAAAAATTGTAGTTTTCTGGCAAATCACAGAGGGGTGAAGTCACTTAATAATAACATACATCTAAGTGTCAGACATCATCTATCCATACACAAGCCCCTTTTCATATTCTTTACAAAATGCTAACACAAATCCTGTTATTCCATCAGCTTTTTTTAAGTTTATAAGATCAATATTTAAAATCTGTGCCAATTTTTGGGCCTTTCCCCAACTATTATTTTAGGTTTTGTCCATATTTCTTGTGCTGAGGGCTTGAGAGGTATGTAGACTGTCCTTAAGAGTTATAAAAAGCTTCATTCTCTTGAGAACTGTGAGGACATAATGAATATTTCTATGGTCTAAATAACAAGTACTCTAAGGAATCAGCACATTTATTATGTGTAACAAATGTGAATACAGGACAGGTGTCTATAGTGCTGTTCTGCTTGTCTCTGCTGTGTATGTATAAAACAGCTATTGACAGTTCAGACACCGAATGTAGCATTTTACTGCTCCATTCTAATGGGCAGCATGTAAATCTGAGAATGTGAGACGTGTGGCATTTTCTAAGACATGAATCCTTGCTGCTGTTTTACTAAAAGCAGCATGTGGGTGAGGCAGTATTACTAATACAATGTAGTTGGCTAATATCGGTCTGACTTGTGACTCTAAACAAAAGGTGAGACATTTTATGCAAACATGCTTGAAAAATGCCTTCTAGACTACTCTTACACATCTGTAAGACTTGATAATATACATTTAACCTTGCAGCTACACTCCTGACATGCCAAACAGAGTATATCAACATAATGATTATCTGTATATAATATTTGCCAGACCAGGGTTTCTTTTGTATTTGTGCATGTTATTTGAAAATTTTCCATACAGTTTAAAAAAGTACCAGTAGAAAGTTATTTTTCTACAAATATGAATACTTTGTAGAATCAGCCTAAACATCATTGTGAAAGCCAGTGGAAAGTTAAGAAGAATCATTTTGGAAAGTTGTAGAAAGTAATGCAGGTGAAAGATCATAAGGATAATTATTCTGGAAGCCATGAGAACAGTTATTGAGACTTGTAAAACATCTACAGGAGAACTGAAAGTCATTTTGAAAAATAAAATGAAGAATCAGCCAGAGACTCACTATAAATTTATGAGAAAAAGAAAGAGAGTTTAACAAAAAATGGCAAGAAGACATCTAAAAGGCGACAGAATGGCAAAACCATATTCATCTGCTAGAAAAGGGTAGATTCTCCCAGCAGATGAACAACATGTATGTGCTTTGGCAGTGTATCTTAATGTACATGCATACTGTAAGAAAATGTGACCAATTTACCAGGTGTTAATCCATCCAGTGTAAACTGGAGCACTTGTGATATTGTAACTTTTAATTTTTCTTTACTTGCTGGTTAGTAATAATGTGTTTTTAACTGTATTCACATGCTGTCCTTGGCATTTCTCTGGCAAGCTCACTCTGAGACTAAATACATCCCATTGCATCTACCCCGGTTAACAAATACAAGCAAAGAAATAAATAGGTTGCGATGGAACAGTAGAGTTAAATAGTTTAAGAATTCTTCAACTGGAAAAGGTTAACGTTGCATCAAGGGATATAAGTGAGTGAAGTATATATGCTTCAGAAATTGTAACTAGATATCTTTCCTGAAGTCTTATGCTTTGTGGCAGGAATGGGAATTACAATTTTTTCCATTTTCCATTTACAAAAAACTGGGTAACAATCACAAATTATATCTTATATTTCCCCTGCAGAGAGAATATTTTATAGCTAAGATTTAAGGGGCCATTTCAGAATAGTTTCTTTTTTTTTTTGCAGGTTTATATATTCTTAATTGTTTTTTTTTTTGATAGTCCACAGTATAGACACAGTGGTTCCCCTTCCTGCACGAAATTAAACTATTCGTTCCTCCACTAGGATGAGAGTCCTCTAGTTCATTCATTCCCTGGTGGAGGCAAGAGTTTGGTGCAGACTGTTATATGCATCCTTTAGTAGCTCACAAGTTCCATGATTGAGTTCAACAATTGGCTAAGTTTCTGGTGTCATTCTAAGGGGATCCAGTATTTGTCTGCCAAGGATGACATGATTGACAAACTTCGATGCTTTCCAGAGATGGTCTGCATCTGTCACCCCCGGGCTTCCGGATACTGGCCAAGGCTGTTGCCATCCTACTAGTGCCTTTTTTAGGCAGTGTTCCAAAGAACAAATTACCACCATAACAGTTACAAACAAATGCAATCAGAGGGTCACGCTGCTCAACGCTAGAAGTCTAAATCTCAAAATGCACTCACTCGAAGCACTCCTTAAAATGGAGAACATCGACATTTGTGCTGTAACAGAGACCTTGTTCAAGGCAGCAGAAAGCACCCCTGCACTACCAGGCTATAACTCTTTCCACACCTTTTGGCCCCAGAACTTGGACTGACGCTCCAAAGGCGGTGGTGTTTCCATGTTCATAAAGAATGCACACACCTCCAGACTCGTAGCCCAACATAACGCATCAGAGATACTTCAGGTGCAGCTAACATTGAGTAAGACAATGATCCAGGTCATAGCCTGCTATAGGTCCCCAACCATGTCTTAAGACTCACACTCCATGTTCCTAAACACCCTGGAGAATATTAAGGTCTGACCTAACACTCTCGTACAAGGCGACTTCAACTACCCCTCCATTAACTGGGAAAATTATTCATGTACCAATACACTTGCCCAACGTTTCCTGGAATTCATTAATTCCATTGCCCTGGACCAGATCGTTCTTACCCCCACTACAGGTAGCAGCATCTTTGACCTGGTCATTACTAACATGGGTGACCATTGCTCTACACCAGTAGTCAGCTCCTCCCTGGTTAGATCTGACCACAAACTAATCACCTTGGAAATCGACATACCTACCACCCCAGCAAAGGTAACCACCATGAAAAACTTCTCCAAAGCTAACTTTGGACTCCTAAAAACAGAAGTGGCTAACTTCATGGCACCCATGCAAATGGAGAATAGTTGCATGACCGCTGAATCATGCACCAATGCACTGTACGAACACGTACACAAATGCATGAATCCCGCCATATTCAATAGAACCAAGATGCTCTCCTCCAAAAAAAGGAAGTCAGTCTGGTGGTCCCCTGCCATAAACAAATTTACAACAGAAGGAGGAAACTGATGCGGAATAAGGTGACGTCCCAAGACTGGAAAAACTCCCTTATCAGCCTCAACAAAAATTTGAGAATCCTCATCAAATCCTCTAAAGCTAGCTATGAAAACAAAATTGCAGCAGATAGTAAAGACAAATACAAGGCCTTCTATAGTTATGTAAAGAATCTCCACGGCAATTCCCAGATTTGATCTGAGCTACTACACAATGGTACCTCCTACACCGAGCCAAAAGATATTGCCAATATACTGGCCGACAGATTCAGTGCCAACTTTACCCCCCCCCCCCCCCCCACAAGGACCAATCACAATACCAGTAGATTGCCAGGCACCCAGTATTACTGCTGCACAGGTTAAAACAGCACTGTCCAAGGCCAAGAATACAGCTTCTATGGGACCTAACAATATCTCTGACTGTGTTCTACATGAACTACAGAGTGAACTGGCACCTCACCTGTGTGCCCTGTTCAATCACAGCCTCACCTCAGGCTTTATCCCTACCAAATGACACACTGCTACAGTCATCCCTCTTCACAAAGGAGTGACTACAGACCCTGGGAACTATCACCCCATTAGCCTGACGAGTCTGATATGCAAAGCTATGGAACGCATCATCATGGACCTAATAAACAAGGATATAGGGAATCTCCAAACTCTGGATCCCACACAGTTTGGTTTTGTGAAGGTTAGATCATGCCTGCTCAACTTGGTCGACTTCTTTGAGTCAGTTACCAGAGCTGTGGATGAAGGCAAGGTGGTTCATACAGCCTACCTTGATCTGGCCAAGGCCTTTGATACCATTCCCCACTCAGGAATCATAGAAAAACTCACTAAGCTAGGCATCAATCCCTGTATCACTAGGTGTGTTGCAAACTGGCTCACAGATAGAACCCACAGTGTGAAAGTAGCTGACTCCAAGTCAGACTACTGACTAGTCACAAGTGGAGTCCCACCGGGTTCAGTCCTGGGTCCTCTCCTGTTTTGTATCTACTTCTCCGAAGTCCAGGCAAATGAGAAAGGACTCTGGCTGACAAAGTTTGCAGTTTGCAAGTTGGGAGCTATTATTAACTCCCCAAGTGATGTTGACATCCTACAGAAATGCCTCATTGAGACCAAAGACTAGTGTCAGAACCATGGCCTTAAGCTCAATGCCAAAAAATGTGTCATCATCCCCTTTGGGGAAAAACCCGGTTCCTAAGAATTACCACATCGATGGGAGCCCACTGAACAAAGAAGGCATTATAAGAGATCTGAACACAGGTTGACAGTAACTACTCTTTTGATCACCACATTGCCGCTGTGGTCAGAAAGTCCTTCTGTGTGGCACATCTCATTACTAAGGGTTTTGCATCCATTAAGAAAGAGGTCATTGTCTCCCTCTACTCTTCCCTCATTAGACCAATCATAGAATACAATACCCCATTTGGCATGTACCTCACTAGACACCTGCAACAACTGGAAAGGCCACAAAAGTACCTCACAAATAGGATCCTATGTCTTAAACACTTGTCCTATATGGATAGACTCAAAAAACTCCAACCATTCTCTGTCTCATATCACCTACTTAGAGGCGATCTCTGCTTGACTTAAAAGCCATGTCTGACCTAGCTCTGTTAATAATGGTACATCTAAAGAAATCCCAATCCCTCTGCACCACACTCTCCAGAGACCTCAACCTCATTACCACAGTAAACAGAACATACTGGAGGGACAGGTTCATAACCCAGAGATTGCCCATGCCATGGAAAAGACTTGTCATACATGTCATGCAGAGCATCTTGCTGACCCTCTTCAAGAGAAATCTTGAGTGGATATGAAATAGAAAATTCACCCTGTGGACAACTCCAGTGGCCCTACTCAACACAGGCACTGGGAACTAAGGTTGGTTGGCACAATGCCAGGGTAATCCTATGGCTAGGCTTGTAAAGGGCCCAGGGCCATCAACCTAGTACACACCTATGAACCGATGATCCTATGGAGCTGCATGTACGCATGATTCCATGAATACAAAACCTCCCAACTAAGAGGTATACCTCTTTCAGTGTGCACATGTCAGGCTGTACTTGCTGCTGGTGATACACCTGCATTCATGCAGGTGTCATCAACGCAGCAAGCCATCGATAGAAGAGCTGACATCTATATTGATCTCACTCCCACCCTTCCCAGCTCGCTCCCTCCAGCATCCGTGCCAGTAGTCAAACATCATCTGGGGTAGAGTTTTGGCTTTATCCCTTTGCACCACAGGGCCAGATCTATATATTCATGTTATGGAGATAATTAGCTGGGTGTAGTCAGCAACTTAATCACTGAATTTGAACAAGAATCATTATTGATAATTCATTCTACATTCATATCACCCAAAATCAGTATTTTAACTATGCTGTCTTAGCCATTGCAGTGCTGTGTCTGTTCTCTTAACTACATATATAGGGTCTGCAAAAATGCAATCTATTCTTTCTTTTTTTTTGTTATACAGTTGTAGTATGACAATTATTTTTTATGTCCTCTATAAATGGCATTTCAAATAAATGCAGAGAACATTGTAAATTCTCCTGAAATATAATTTCTGCTCCATCTTTACCCTTGTGGCTCCTGAAATATAATTTCTGCGCCATCTTTACCCTTGTGGCTTCTAACACTTCACAGTAAATGACACCATTGTCATCTTAAATAAGTACTGGCTGTTGACGATCTGTAAGGGACAAGTCTATCAGCTGAGCAGTATTATGCTCAGGTAGGTGTATCTGTATTTTGTTACAGATGCTCTGAAAGTTCTTGTGACTTACCATTAACAAAGACATTTCTGTAAGGTGTAGGTTGTCCTGATGACCTAAGTTAGACTTAAAATCTGCACATTAAAGAAGGATATATAATAAAGGTAACAAGCATGATGGATTGCTAAGGATTGATTTGGCTTTGTTTGATATAATAATATCTACATGTATTAGTTGTTTGAGAAACCAGCAGGAGAGGCAAGAGTATCATCCAAGATATTTTGAGTGAGTTAAGTGATGAGGAAGATATAAATTAGAAAACAGTGAAAGGTAAAAAGAATTCTATTGGCAAAAAAGTAAGAGACAGAAAAAGAAAGTTTAAAGGGACAAGTCTGAAAGAGTAAAAAGGAAATGGATAATGCAAATGAGATAAATACTTCAAATTTACACAGTTTCTGGTAAAGTACAATACACACACACAATGACAACTTTAGAGTGCTTTCAGTAAATGTAAACAGTATCAAAAAATATAAGTAGAAGAATGGGCGTCCTAAATTGTTGTAGTAAGTATGTTGTTGATGCACTAATACTGGAAGATGAAATATTTTTGACATAAGAATAAAGATTACAAAGAAACTTTTGGGAAGGGAATACAATATGGAACCTAGGAAAGGAGCTATTTTCAGACATAATTATACTTTGTACAAAGTCAGTGAAAATATTGAACATAACATTGGCAATGATGGGAAGATTAACTAGGATGGCATAATCAAGTATAAAGAAGCATAGCATTGTATGGTTATACTTCATTATGTCGACATACCATATTATTGAAACTCATTTTTTGTTGACACAATAACATCGAAAGCTGACTTACTAAAACTCCCGGAACAGTGAAAATGGTTTCTGCGCATGTAACCACTTGTACACCATGGAGAACTTTGCCCTTTTACTCACATTAGTGCAATTTCGGAGTCGGTATATTTAGTTAGGGGGTTGTGGAGGGGCACAGCCCCCCACATCATGGGTGTAGGGGGCAAAGCCCTCGACTTTGGTTGATTTTGTGTGCTTTGTTTTACTGGTTTTCAGTGGTGGCCAAGTGGTTACATTACTGGAAGCTATTTTTGCTGTTCTGGGAGTTCGAGTAAGTCAGCTTTCAATGTTATGGTGCCGACAAAATAAGTTTCCATAATGTGGTATGTTGACATAATGAAGTAAATCCCATTGTATACCTATGGTACAAGGAAAGAAAGGAAACATGTATTTGTTAAAATTTTGGATTATGTAGTAATTCATATGATTATAATATTAATGGGATTTTGTGCTTCTGATTTGAGAAGAAAAAAAGAAGAGAGGAAATGATATTATGGAAATATTTGAAGTTCCAAAAACTGTGGCTATTTAAAGATTTGGAAAAATAATTTGTGGACATATAGTCAAGCTATATACAAGATGGAAATAGATGGTTTTATTACATCAAACGATTTAAATATAGCTAAGGGAGAATTGAAACAGGCTTTTTAGATCATTCAGCCATATGGATATAAATACAAGAAAATAAGGAGTATATTAGATTGGGAAAAGAATAAAAATAATTAATGAGAAATCATGGGATGAAAATGGAAAAAAAAAATAAGTATGTGTTTATGGAAAGATCACATTTCCACTATAGTATGTTATAAAACTGGTGCGAGTGTTGACTAGCATTGAAAGAAAAAATATAAAACATTTTTTTTAAATGGCAGTTGGATATAAGAAAATCAGAAAAAAAAATAAAACAATGTGTATAGATGTTTTAAAGGATTTGAAAAATAACAATAGAGAATATATTAAAGAATGGAGAATTTATGAAAAGAATCAAGAGACAACTAAAGAGTTATTATTTAAGCAAAGATATTATTTACAAGGTAAAAAAAAAGAGGTATCAACCGGGAAAAGCCGAAAGAAAAAGAAGTTAAAGAGAATACTAGTATAATGACAAATGAAAGATGATAGAGGAGAGGTAAGAAAAGATCTCCGGAGCAAATTATGAATATTGTAATAAATTATGTAAAGAAAATGTTACAAGATAGAAAGAAAGTTTGTTTGTGTCTTTCGGCTTTTCCCGGTTAGGGGTCACCACAGCGGAACTCCGGTCCGCTAATGATTGGTAGTTGATTTTTACGTGCTGAGTTACCAGCCCTGACTCACAACCTTCAACGAAGGTATGCCCATTCACGCATGTCTCCAGATGAGAATCGAACTGGACAGCGTCTTACTGTGAGGCGACAATGCTACTGCAGCACCATGTACAAACATGAATGGCATGTAAAACATTGACAAAACAAGAACACTGGAAAATGAGGTATGCTTACATGAATTAAGGCATTTAGGTTAATTTACAGTCAGTTTCAGAATTAGTTGAAATAGGATACCAATTTTATGAGAATTTTATGGATTGGTAGTAAAAAATACTTCTTAAAAGTTAGGCGTCAGTATTTAAATGAGGGTTTTATGTTTAAAGATTTATGCAGTGGTATACTTAAATTTGTATGGAAAAAGGAAGATAAAAATAAAACGAAAATTGAAGGCCTGTAGTATTGACCATATACAGTTTAAAGAGAAAAGGATGTCAGGAATTATTGTTCATAGTAAGGGAAATTGTGGATGATATTGCAAACAGGACTAAGACCAATATCACGAGAGGAGATTTAAATAAAGCTTTTGATACACTACAACATGAACTTTTGTGGGCAATTATGGAAGAGAATAATATTAGTAAGAAACTTAACAATGTATGTTGTTTTGCATATAACAAAAATAAAGTAAGAATTTTAGTGAATGGAAAGTTAAGCAAAAAAATTGATATAAGGAATGGCATACATCGAGGATGTTCTATGAGTAGTATATTATTTGCATTAAAAATGAACGTATTAGTCAGATATGTAAATTTGCACATGAGAGGTGCTACTTATATTACTAATGAAGGAATAAAAATTCCGGTCATGTTTAATTATGCAGATGATATTACATTGATTATAAAAAACAAGGTCTGGATGTAAGAAGTTATGTTATATACATCAATGTTTGATTTTAATAGGCATGATTTTAAATAAAGAAAAAAGTAAAAGACTGGGTGATATAGTAAAGATAAGAGGCATATCTTTCTTGATAAAAGAAACCTCTGTTAGCGATAAGATTTGGGGGTAATAAATGAGTGAGGAACAATGGAATAGGGTATTAGATAAAATAAAAGAGATTTGTTGTTTAAAAAAAGGTTTATTTGATTAACTCAGTTATACTGAGAAAGATTGCATATTTAGCTAGTGTCTATATGTTGCCAATAATCTATAAAATAGAAGTACAAGTACAACTACAAATCATTTTTTTCTTTTATTTGAAGTTCAAGGTTGAATCCAGTAAAGAGGGGAGATTTATACGTGGACAAGGAAGAGGGAGGATTAGGATTAATAAACCCAATTGTTTATGCTGTTTATTTGAATTTGTATCAAGTTTTATCTTGGATAAATAATAAAAATAAAAATTTAGTAGTAAATTAAAAAAAAATACAAATATAAGCAGCATTGAGATATGTTAAAAATTTCAGAAGAGGAAAAGTATGTTTAAATGAAGTAATGAAATGTTATCAAACTTTTTTTAGGGAAAATAAAAAATGATGAAATAGAAAATGAGAGGGAAGTGTGGTATAAAATTATCATGATACAATATTATTATGTTAATTCTTGGCCTAAGTGAGCAAATTAAAAAAGTTAAAGCTATAAAAGTACGAAAAGGATGGTATAATAAGTAAGTAGAATGTGAATCGTTTTTATGGATATTAATGATTAATAAATTACCAACAAAGAGAAATACACAGTATAAAAAAACAGTGAAAGTTTCTATATATTGTGGTAAAGAAGAAGCAAAACAACACTTTCTTCCAATGTATAAAACTCTGGGGAAAATTGTATAAATATTTTTGAAAATATAAAGGAGGTAAATGAAATAAATATGGATAGTATTATGTGTAGATATTATCAACATAAATATCATATATCAGATTGCAAGGCAAAGACAGAAAGATAAGGAAGATAGTCTGACAACTTTCATAAGGGATGCCAGCAACAACCTGCTCACCAATCCACAGGGGGTCTATATTACATCAATGAACAATTAAATGTTCGAATCTCTAAAGGTTGACCTTTAGAGATCGAACATTTAAATGTTTAAAAATTAAAAAAAAAAAAAAACTAAAGGGTGTAAGCGGGGGGGGGGAACCTCCCTGCACCCCCCACATACCCCTACTTAAATATACCAACTCCAAGATCGTGCTACAGTGTAGGAAATGGGAAATTTCCTGTTTCCGCACTGTAGTGCACTGATGTGCGATGTCTGAGTTGGTATATTTAAGTAGCGGGGGGTGTGGGGGGTGCAGGGGGGCTTGCCCCCCTACTAAAACCCTTCTGTGTTACTTTTATTTTTATTTTATTACATCTTAGAACATTTAAATGTTCGATCTCTAAAGGTCAGTCTTTAGAGATTCGAACATTTAATTGTTCGTTGATGTAATATAGACCCATCCACAGCACATCAAAGGCAGATGGAAGGAGTATTTCCAGCAGCTTCTGAATAAAGAAAACCCCACAGAAGCTGTACTGCCCCAGAAATGGCCTATGATGAGAGAAGAAGAGGAGCCCACCTTAGAAGAAATAAGAACAGCACTAAGGAAGATGAAGTCAGGGAAAGCAGCAGGCTTAGATGAGGTCACAGCAGATATGATAAAGATGCTGGGTGAGATAGGGGAGAAATTGCTACTGAGGGTACTAATAGCAGTGTGGAGAGAAAGGTGGATCCCAGATGACTGCAGAATAAGCATTCTTGTGCTAGTGTACAAGAACAAAGAGGACATCCACAACTGTGGGCAGTACAGACGCATCAAACACCTACCACATTGCATGAAAGTTCTGGAGAGAGTGATTTGATAAACGGATATGCAGAGTAGTAGAATGTAAGATGGGCGATGAGCAATTCGGATTCAGATCAGGATGCTGCACAACTGACCTGATGTTTCCACTGAGACAGATACTTGAGAAGAAGCTAGAGAGGAGAGAGTCCAACTGGACTTGGAGAAAGCATATGACAAGGTCCCAAGAAAACTGATCTGGGCAGTACTGCAGTGGTTTGAAGTCCCAGAACCATTGGTAGAATTAGTACAGGCTATGTAAATGGACCCAGTGACTCAAGTACGAACAGTGTTCGGCCTCACAGAGGGGTTCCCAGTGGGAGTTGGTGTACACCAGTGTTCAGCTCTGAGCCCACTGCTGTTCATACTGGTGATGGACTACATTAGCAAACAGGTTGGAGGGGACAGATCAACAAAGCTACTGTATGCAGATGATGTGGCAGTACAAGCAGACTCTGAGCTAGAACCTCAGCAAAGGATAGGAGAATGGAATGCAAATTTGAAGGCACATGGGATGAAACTAAGCACAGATAAGACAGTGGTAATGGCAGCAAATTGGGGAAATCAGAAGAAGCTGAGAATAGAGATAGAAGGGGAGATAGTGGAACAGGTAAACAGCTTCATGTATCTGGGAGGGTGGTTGAGGAGAAGGGTAGTCTGAATGAAGAGGTCAAAGCTAGAATCAGAGGGGCTGCAGCCAACTGGCATAGAGTATCAAGTGTACTAAATTTCTACCTGATTAGCCACTCCTTCACCTACTAGCTCCTATCACCTCTTGCTATGATAAATTATTCCCCACCCAAACCCTCTACCTACATCTCACCAGCACCTATCATCTTTCATCTGGCAGCCTCCCACCCCCTTCCAATACAGTTACCTAACCACACTATCTTCTGGTACTGCAATTCCAGGTATAACAGTTTCTTATCTCTCAAGCCACATCCCAAACAATGTTGCACTTCTTTTTACTACCCCTCCTATTAGCCCCATACTTCTTTACCTTATATGAAAATCAGTCTCTCACAGGACTTCAAGTTCTAAAGGCCCATACTATCACCCAAGTTGTCAATCATCCCACCTTCAACCATACTTACAGTACCAGGACATATCCAACATCTTGTTCTCACTTCCTACACATCAACTCTAGGAAAATTAGCACTAGAATCAAACTCTACCACAAACTTGTAGACAAATTCCTGAAACTTATCTTCAAGCTTAGGCCTAGCCTATTACTTGGTGGAGACATACACCCCACACCTTGCCCATCCACCTTAGACACATCCTCCCCCTTTACCTGTAACCTAAGCTACAAACCTACAATTTTCAGGCCATCTAACTCTCTCCTAACCTGTTATCTTAATATTAGAAGCATTAATAACAAGGTACATGAACTGCATGCACTCCTTGCTGTTCACTCTCCTGAGATTCTCTGTCTGTCAGAGACCTGGTTAAAACCTGCCACTACAGACAATGAGGTATTACCTCCTGGGTATAACATACACAGGCTGGACCGTGCTTCCAGGAAGGGGGTGGGTGGGGTAGCTATACTCTATAAATCAGAGCTGAATGTAACCACAGATGTAGTACAACCACCTCAGATTAACAACTTAGAGATTCTAGCCACCAAACTGCAACTTAACAAAAGTAAATGCATTTATATCATCTGCATGTATATTCCCCCAGATAACAATATAGCTACACTTGAAGACACCTTACACTGGATATCTAGTCACTACCCCCAAGAAACCCTACTTCTCGGAGACTTCAATATAGACTGGGCCACCTGTTCATCAGAATCCCCAACCATTCATATTAACCTACACTTGTTTGTTTCTTTTGGCTTTTCCCGGTTAGGGGTCGCCACAGCGGAACTCCGGTCCGCTAATGATTGGCAGTAGATTTTTACATACTGGCTTGCCAGGCCTGGCGCACAACCTTCAAAGAAGAAATGCCCATTCACGCATGTCACCACACAGAAGACACTCTAACTGTGAATCAAACGGGCAACATCTAACTGTGAGGCGACAACGCTACCGCAGCACCACCACCGCGGGTATCATATTAACCTACACTCATTTACGCAAATCATCAACACCCCTACTAGGGCAGGTAAGCCCAACCAAAAATAAAGCATACTTGATTGGGTACTCATCAATAGTCACCCCCATCTGTACACTTCTGGTACCCTCCCCAATAGTCTAAGCGATCTCCATCTCACATATAATTAAGCACAAAGCTATCAATCCCCAACAACCCTTACTAAGAAATGTTAGAAATAACAACAACTTTGACTCAGCCAAATTCCAACAGGAACTAAAATCATGTAATTGGTCTATTTTAAAACTTCTCCCCTTAGAGGAAGCAGTTGTGTACTTTAGCAATAAATTCCTTGAGATCCTTGACTTACACGCATCTATTCGCTCAAAAAGAACAAAAGCAAAAACTGCACTATGGCTTTCAAAAGAGACTAGACTCAAAATTAGTCTTAGAAACAAAGCCTGGGCTTTATGGTGTTCAACTAAACACCCCCAAGAGCAAATTAAATGCAGGCAACTTAGGAACAAAACTAAAAAATTCATGCTACAAGACAAAAAAACAATACTACTGCAAATTACAGACAGAAAATCAAAATAACCCTCAGAAGTTTTGGGCAGGCTTGAATAAACTGCTACACCCTGGACATACTACTACCCCCGACCTAGTTGCCACTACTGAAAACCCCCCAGAGGATGTTTCAAATAGTTTTAACCGATTCTTTACCAAGACAATTCAGGCCCTAGCCAGCCAACTACCTCCTAGCTCCCTTGGCCCAGAAAGTACCACCTCTAGAAACCTACTCTCATTTAGTTTTTAACCTGTCACCACATCACGTATCCGTACACTAATGAAAAAACTAAAACCCACCACACTATCGGCTGACAAACTTCCTGCTGAATACCTAAAAAATCAGCTGATGCTATTGCATACCCGGTATCAATACTTATCAATCGAACCAGAGAAGAAACTAAAATTCCCACTACCTGAAAAATATCCTATGTAATCCCACTCCATAAAGGAGGCAGCTCTACTGAATTCTCCAACTATAGGCTTATAGCTATACTCTCTCCACTTGCAAAGATTATGGAAAAATGTATTCAGAGGCAGTTCATGCACCACCTAATCCATAACCACCTCATGGCAGATACCCAGCATGGTTTCAGACCTCACCACAGTACTACCTCAGCCCTACTAGCCTTTACCAACACCATAAACCATAATCGAAACAATAACCATATTTCTTCAGCCCTCTTCTTGGATCTCTCCAAGGCATTCGATATGGTTGACCACCAACTATTAATCCACATCCTGCAAACACTTAGTCTAGATCCTAACGCCCTTCGGTGGTTTAAATTCTATCTAAGTGGTAGACAGCAGGCTATTCTTTGGCAGAATAAACTCTCTAACCTAGTACCTAACAGCCTTGGAGTACCACAAGGCTCTATACTAGGGACCCTGTTATTTTCCATTTTCATCAATGATATGAGTACTGTCATCCCAAAAGTCAGCTGTATCCAATATGCTGATGACTCTACCCTGATTTTCTCGGCCACATCCCCAATAGAGTTACAGTTAGCCACCCAGACCACCTTTAACACAATAGAAAACTGGCTTTCCCAACAATGTCTGATTCTAAATCCTAAAAAAACTAAAATGCTGTTATTATTACCTATACAAAGGTCTACTGCCGTTAACTTTATAATAAAAGCAAATGATGGAACAATAATCTCCACTAAACTATTAGGTGTCATTATAGATAATAATCTAAAATTCGACCTACATGTTAACCAATTGATTAAAACCATCAACAAAAAACTAGGATCACTTTACAGAATAAAAGCCTTCCTAACCCCCCCAGTCAAAGTTGCCATAGCTCGATCTCACCTTCTCTCTACTCTTCTGTATGCATCCCCTCTTCTCTCTAATGTTAACAAGACTGTCATGAACAAACTCTCAATCTGTTATAACCACATTGCCAGGTTTGCCACTGGGCTGCCTTTTAGGACACATCACTGCATCAATCTAATCCAGCTTGTATGGCTTGAACTACCCAGTCTAATACTATATAACCAATTGGTTATGGCCCATAAAATCATATATAACCCTAACAATACCCCTGCACTTAAAGATCTTGTCACCTCCTATAATAATCCTAGACCACTGTGCTCCTCCAACAGACTCCTTATTCAGATATGTAAAACTAATAACTCAGCCGGTGACTCACTCTTCGTAAATTCTGTATGTAGATCGTAGAACTCTCTACCAGCTGATATTACCTTACTCTCTTCACTTGGTCAGTTCAAAACTAGGCTCAAACACCACCTGGGAACAAACTGGCTATGTCACTGTATCAAGCCTGGTTAACCTGTCTCTGGAATGTGTAAATCTGCTAGGTAGTCTACTATGTAATTTTATCCGAATCTCTCACTGAATAACACTACCTGATGATTTGTTATAATGGTTGCTCTTCTAATCACTGAAACTATTCTATATGTAATTTGTATTGTCTGCCCATCTAATCTCTGTAAATAATATATTTGTTATTTGTAATATGTGACATATTATGATGATTTGTTATTCCATGGAGCTTTTCTCCCCGGGCCTCCGCTGAAAATAGACATGCATCCATTCGGACTATCCCGGTCAACAAATGTAAAATAAATAAATAATAAATAAATAAATAGTCTATGGCAGAAGAATGCCAAAGAAGCTGAAAGGTAAGGTGTACAAAACAGTGGTATGACCAGTACTACTGTATGGTACAGAAACCTGGGAAATAAAGGCAGAACAGTTGAAGAAGCTAGAGGTGATGGAAGTGAAGTGCCTAAGAAAGGTGATAGGATGCACACTGTGGGACAAACAAAGAAATGAGGACATAAGAGCAGAAGCCAAAGTAGCTCCAATTGCATAAAAGATGAAAGAGAACAGATTATGGTGGTTTGGGCATGTGTACAAAAGCAGAAGACAACCTGGTGAGGAAGATTTGGGACAGACAGGAAGGAGGTAAGAGGAAGTGAGGACATCCAGCCAAGAGGTGGCTGGATCATGTGAAAGAAGATCTGCAACAGTCAGCCATGAGTGTTGAAGAAAGCAGGAGTATAGCACTAAATCGAGAGAGTTGGCAACAGTTAACACGATACCCCAACCCCATGTAGAAAAATGGGAAAAAGGGGGCTGATGATGATCACCATAAAAATAAGGAATATGTTAGTAAAACAAATAAAAGATTATTTTGTGCTGAGTGGACGATTTGAAATAAAAGGCTAAATGAAATCATGTTAATATTTATCAATAATTTGAAGGAAAAGTAGATAGTGGTTGTGGAAAAAGGAGTGGGGGTGAAATAAGATAATGAAAATAGAAGTTTAACATAAGGAAACTTATATCTATGATTATGGAAAGGAATGGAAATTTGTACACTCTATAAATTTGTAAATGTGTAAGTTTGTAAATAGTATTGTAGATAATATTTTTAAATAAAGAACCCTACCCTTTGGAGCTGCTAGATGGTATTGGAGGACTCCTACAGCAGCAAGGAAGAAGCCCAAGGGGAAACAGCAGCATGGATGAGGACAGAACAGATATGGAGAGTTTGGACATGGAAAGTGAGAATTTAGAGAAAATGTTATTTGATATGGAGCTTCAGAATGTAAACACAGATTCCTGTGTGATGGATGTTACAGATGACCAGTCCTTAGCTGTCATGAAGAAGGAAGTAATCAAGTCTGTTGCAGTGGTGACTATAATAGAACTGACCATCAGGAGGGCTTGCAGTTGACATTCTGCTAAAAATAATCAAGCAGGATGAATCGGGTGATGGTTCTGCTCTACCATGGGGTGAGATGGCAGGTAACATTTTTGGAAGTAATGAAGATGGTAATGTGGAGGATGAACGAAATAATGTGGCAGCAGAGAATGTAACAGTTAAAACATATACAGTGAGTGACAGAACGCAAAAGAGGAAAGCAGAAACAAACTGAAAAGGTGTCTGGCTTTGTGTCAGCAGATAATGCAATAACTAAAATATATAAAATGGTGACAGCAACAAACTGTAAGTAGAACTGTTTTTAAAAAGAAGAGAAGAAAAATTGTCAGAATAAGAACAAAAAATGACACTGTGATAGATATTGCGTATGGGACAATTTGGTAACTTTTTATGGGTTTTAAAGATCAGGAATTTAAGCCTGCTATACATATTGAGACAGACTTTTTGTGGCTTAACATTTGAAACAGACTGATGATGACATTTTTGGAACTGTGTAAAAAAAAAGGACATTTATCCTTGGAACAAGTATTTGTTTTTCCTGGTAGTAACTGAAATGTAAACAAAATATTTTGCAGTTAAAAACTGATGAACTGAAAGAAGACAATGTTAAAAATGCATGCAGGGAATATGTGAAACTACTGATAATGTTCTGAAAATTAGAGATGAGAGAATCTTATGGAATTCAGGTTGGAGGATGAAAACTGTTTTTAAATGTGAAAAAAAAACATATGGGGCCAGATTCAGGAAGGCTTACACGGAGTTCAAGAGTATTGTAAGCCTCCGTGTAAGCCTCCTGATTCAGGAACAGCCCAAATCTCCGTGTAAGAGACAGCTAACACGTCTCTTACACGGACTGGGCGTGGAAATGCTCAATACCTCATTTGCAGCTCAAAGATATGCAAATGAGGTATTTGAGCGATCCACGAAGCAGAAACCAGTCCGTGTAACGGACGTGTTAGCTGCAGAAATGTACTCAGCTGACAACTGAGTACATTTCTGCAAAATTAAAAACGGAGCTATGTCAGCTCCAAATAAAGGGTGCATATGTTTCATTAAGCATGCCAATGGCCAAATATGTGGCCATTGGCATGAAAAGTGTTGCAAAAATAAGTTATATAACTTTTTTTCCACGGGATTTTGTGTTTAACTGCAGCGCACACCCAGCGCAACCGGGTGCGCTACCTAAAACTGAAAACCGAAGCTTATAAACCCACAATTGTGGGATTTATGTATTACATTAAATGTCAATGGAGGGACTTGCAGACCAAAACAATATGGCCTCCGTTTAGTGGTTGTCAAGGGGGGAAGCTCCGTGTAAGACATGTAACTAAGCATTACTAGGCAATCCTATGTAAATGAGGGTTACAATACTGAATCACACTGCCACATAGGTAATGAGCACTTTCTGAGTAGTGTAAGAGTTAGAGAACGGGGAGGAACAGAGTAAGAGGTAGGTGACATCACGGGGGGGAAGGATAGTAATAAATGTGCCAGATTGGAGGGCAATGTAAGGTAACAGATGACAGACAGACATCAGGGAGGGAGGTGTGTCCCAACAGAACACTAGGAAAGTCAAGAAATTGAGGGTATACACTATCCCTACACTCAAATTTTCTTGATATACGTGCATCTTGGCGCTGCGCGTGTAAGGCAGTTTCAACATGTGGGAGCGTGTTGCAAACCGTTTACAACGGTTTGCGCGGGCGTGCACGTGTGTAAGGCAGTGTGCGTGCGTTTTAGCATGAATCAGCTTAGCTAACACCGTGTAAGGATGTGTGCGCGCGTGTAACACCGTGTAAGGATGTGTACGCGCGTTTAAGTGACTGTAAGCGTGTTTAAGCTGGTGTGCACATTGCTCCCCCTCAGGAAACAGAGAGGAAACAGGAAACAACTAAAATACATGGAAACTGACAGAAGCTACTACTAGAGTTAATTGGTGGAAACAATTAGAAGCAGGCAATTACACAGGCAGACTAGAAGCCCAACCCAGCACTTAAAACACAACAAAGAGCAGTGCAGGCTGTTTCTCACAAGAGATACTGCCAGAAACTAAGCTATCAGAATTGAAAACTGAAAAAAGCTGAACTCAGAGCAGATATGCTAGGGGCTGCCATGGCTATTATAATCAGGCATAGGCGAATTGCTGAGGGTGGTGACAGTGCAGATGCTGACAGACAACCCAGAGTGAGGAGAAGGAGAAGAGTATACAGGCCCAGGGTCACCTACCATGGGTTACATGAGCTGGAGATAGTAGAGCGCTACAGAGTGGACAGAGACCTTCTGCAGCAGATTGTTGAGCTGTGCAGGCCACATCTCACACACAGAACCAACAGAGGGGAACCCATCCCAGTAGAAACCAAGGTATGTGTTGGCCTAAGAATACTAGCAACAGGTACCTTCCAGAGACCAACTGGTGATATGATGGGGATATCACAGGCATCAGCCTCCAGAGTACTGCACCAGTTCCTGGATGCCATGTCACCACATGTCAGTGATCATATATATGTCCCTAATGACCGTGAGGTTGTGGCCAGCAATATGCATCTCTTCCAGCAAATAGCGGGATACCCTGAGGTGCTGGGTGCAATAGACTGCACGCACATACGCATCAAAGCACCAGCCGGTGAGCGGAGTAGAGCCTACATTAACCGCAAGGGATACCCCTCCATCAACTGCCAGGTCGTGTGTGATGCCCAGGGCATAATAATGAATGTGTGTGCTGGCTGCCCTGGGAGCTACCACGATTCCCACATCTGGCATCTGACAGCTGTACCAATCATTTGCCAATGGGGTCTTCCCACACGGACACCTAGTGGAGATGCAGGTTATGCACTTGAGCCGTGGCTGATGACACCCATCAGAAATGCACACACACCTGAACAGGAACGCCATAATGAGGCACACGCACAAACACGTAATATCATAGAGCGTGTGTTTGGGCTGCTCAAGTCACGGTTCCGGTGTCTGGACACGTCTGGTGGAGCTTTGCAGTACACACCAACTACATGTACCCAAATGATCATGATATGTGCTATGCTACATAATATGATCCTGCGGAAACAGCTGCAGCAGGACCAGCACAGGGCTGGGCCAAACATCACACCATTGCCAAGGCCACCACAGGCAGGGGGTGACTCGGAGGAGGAACAACCTGACCTTGTCCCAGTAGGCAGAAGGAGGCGTGCCCAGTATGCCCTGGCCTTGGCAAAGAGGCAACACATAGCACATACGCTTGGTCAGTAGGAACACTGGGACTGATACCCGCTCTGACTCACTCATACAGTAACAGGGATGCCTATCATGACACAACCTGCTTCCAAACGTACAGGGAGTGTAGTATGTGTATCCGACAGAGGTGGCCCTGCAGCACCACCTGAGGCATGAATGCCATGTGTTAAGTAATGTAATATCATGTACAATATGCACACCTGAGGACCCCAACTAACATCCATATCCACGCATATGACCCTGCGGAAACAGCTGCACATTATACAGTGATGTACATGTGCAAAAACATGGAACAAGATACAAAATGAGGGTGACTAGCAATAAATAGCATGGATAACCACACACCCATGTTTGTACCACAACAAGAATCAACATGGAATAGCCATGGTCAAAAACCAATGGCTAAAACCGACTACTACTATATAGCTTGCTGCAGACCACTGTCCTAATAGCAGGAACTGCCCCAGGCCTATGTCCATAGGTTCATAGGTTCATACTAGGCTATCTGCCCTAGGGCATTAATAAGCCTAGCCCAGAGTTTTGTGGCTTCTGCCACCCCTGCAAGTTGATGGATAATATACCCATTATTTTGCTGTGCCTCTGTCAAGCAGTGATACTGAGGTTATCCCTGGGGTATACCTGCAATCTCCCATCCATTGGTCAAGATCTCACTTGAACAAAGCCAGTGAGGTGCTCAGCCTCACATGTACCAGGATGTTGTTCCACAGCATATGGACTCTCTGGGTGATGAATCTGTCCCTCCAGCACATCCTATTAATATCTGTGTTGAGGTTTAGGTCTCCTGCCCTTGTAGTTCTGATGGATGTAGAGGTCTTGAGGTGAAGCATGTTCATTAATTCTGGGTTGGACATAGCCTTGAATGTCAGGCACAGGTCACCTCTGAGCAGTCAGTGGCGACTGAATACAGCTGGAATTCCTTCAGTCGGGCAGCATAAGAAATATGTTTGAGACCCTTTCACCTCCTGTCGAGGAATTTGTGGGCCCATCCAATCTGAATGGGGCATTGTATGCAATCATTGGTCTGATGAGTGATGAGTACAGGGGAACAATGACCTCCCTTGATCTAGATGTGAATCACTGCATGATGAGGTGGCCAATGTAGAAGGCCTTCCAAACTACCCTGGCAATGTGAGTGTCAAACAAAAGGTCACTGTCAACCTGGGTGCCCAGGTCCCTGATAACCTAAGTTGTGCTTAGAGGATTGCCACCTAGATGGGAAGTAGTGGTAACCTTGTTCATCCTGAAGGGTATGGCTATGCATTGTTTAGTGTTTAATGTAAGGCCATGGCTGTGGCACCAGTTATCCGTGCCTATGAGACCCTTCTGAAGGATGTCTGTGTCAGATGGGTTTCCAACTATGCTTCCCAGTTTGCAGTTATCTTCAAACTTTGTCAGCCATAATCCTCCTGTGTTTGCTCGTACTTCTGAAAAGTAGATACTGAACAAATGTGGGCCCAGGACTGAGCCCTGTGGGACACCACTTGTGACAGCTCTGGAGTGTGAACTGGCACCAGCAACTTTGACCCTGTGTGTTCCGTCACTTAGCCAGTTTGCAACCCATGCTGTGATGTATGGGTTCACAATTAAGCTGGTGATGTTTTCAATGATACCTGAGTGGGGTATTGTGTCGAAAGCCTTTGCCAGGTCAAGGTAGGCTGTGTGGACTGCCTTGCCCACGTCAATGGCCTGGGTGAGTGTTTTGAAAAAGTCAACCAAGTTTAAAAGGCATGATCTGCCCTTGACAAAGCCAAACTGGATTGGATCCAATGTCTGCAAGTCCCCTATGTCTTCATTTAGAATCCCCATTATGATCCTCTCCATAGCTTAGCAGAACAGGCTTGTCAAGCTGATGGGATGGTAGTTTCTGGGGTTGGTGGAGGCACCTCCTTTGTGAAGTGGGTCCACCATTGCTGTATGCCACTCCTTGGGAACATATCCTGAGATGAGGCTAAGATTAAACAGCTGCCCTAACTGCGGGTGTAATTACTCATTGGGTTCATGGAGCACACAACTGGGGACACCATCTGGTCCCATGGATAAAGTGTTTTCTGCCTTGGATTGAGCAGTTCTCACCCCAGCAGTGGACATGTTTGGGTGGCTACAATCCTCTGGTGTACATACCCCTCCAGTTGGGGGGAGGGGGGGAGAAATCTGCACTGAACCTGTCAGCCAGTATGTTGCCAATGTCTGTAGGTGCAGTGATATCAACATCATTCTGAACTAAGTCTGAGCATATCTGGGAGTTCCCTCCCAGGTTTCAAACATAGGTAAAAAAGGCCTCATGACTGTCCCTGGAGTCCTGAGTGGGTTTACTCTAAAAACATGCCTCGGATGATTGTATGGGGGAACCCAATGTTTTACTCACAATGAGCAGGGGTGTCTTCCCCCCTACGGATTACGCTCTATCTCGTAGTAGCTCCTTCCTTGTGTTGTACAGCTTGTTTATGGCTAGGGTCCATCAGACTGGATGCTTGTCTGTGGTACAAAGAGTCTTTTTTTTTGGGATTGCCTGATCCATGCAGTCCTGGAGGTGCTGGTAGAAGGCATTTCTAAGTGATACAGTGGCTTGGGTAATGGTGTCCGCTGGCCTGGGGGCCTTGAAAGAGACCACACCAGTCCTCAGAAATGTGAAGTCGGCATTTGAGAAGGTCTTCACTGTTTCTTTTCCCATCTGGGGTGTGGGTGGGATGTGGACTCCCACTGAGAGTAGTCCATGATCTGATCTCACCAATGATGGGTATACGTCTGGTGTTGAACAGTGTGACCCCATGTTCGTGATGATGTGTTCTAGTATGTTGCCTCCACTTGAGGGGATTGGGACCAGTTGTTCCATGGCATTTCAGTGTATGAACTCTTGGAACCTTTGTGTTAGAGTGTTGTGGCATGATTAGTGATCCCAGTCTATATGTGGATAGTTGGAATCACCCAGTAGGATGGTGTTTGGAGATACATTTATCCCCTTCAGTGTTTGCAGGATAGCTGTGTGAGGTACCTGAGTTTGAGCGGGTGGCATGTAACATGCTACAAACTGCAGAGCAGTCTTGCCTACGGTCACTGGCACCTGGATGGTCTCCGATGCATCGTGTGTTGCCACCAACCATGAGGTGAGGGTGTCCTTGATGAATATGGACACCCACCATCCTTCTTGGTGTTGTCGGGATGCTGGTGCCGGAATGCATGATATGAGGTAACACCCGATAGTGCCGGGTGCTGTCAGAAGCTGTGAACCAGGTTTCAGGCACAGCACAGACATCAATGTGCTACATACTGAGAAGGGCATAGAGTGTGTGCAGCTTGAGGTTGAGACCTTGGGCCTTGAGCAGCATTACCCTTAGTGTCTTTCCTTTACTGTGTTCTAGGGTGGTAGGTGTAGAATCTGAATCTTGCATAAAAAGGCACAATGGGGTGGCAAGAGCATCATCTGAAATCCGGAAGCCCAGGGTGACAGGTGCAAGCCGTCCCTTGCAAATCACCGTGGCCTGTCCAGCATGTCATCCCAGGCAGACAGACATTGGACCCCTTAGAATGACACCATAGTCTAAGCAAAATACTACAGCTGATCATCTTGTCTCTGTTTATGTGGCATCATACTTGGTGAAGGTAGGATACTGCCGAAGGTCAGGGTCATACCTGCCTGGCCTACATAATCAGAGGGATCCTCTATGTCTCTTTCCATGTAGTCCAGGGAGGTACATCTCAGGTCGTTCACACCAGCATGGATTATGACTGGGTCAGACCTGTACTTGCAGTTTAGTGACCTGAGTGCTTGCATTATGTGGTGGATTCCAGTGCCCGATAGGCAGCTTACTGTGACCTCCTCTGTACCTGATCTGGTGAGTGGGACATCAGTGTGTCTGACTATGGAGTCACCTATGACAAGTGTGTCTGGCATTGTGTTTGGCCTTAAGGGCTGTGACTGTTTGGCACACCGACTCTGTGGTCAATGTGTTGCATGTGCTGTGCCCTGTGGAGGCAGTTGTGTGAGTGTCTGCTGTGGTGGCCACTGCCATTCTGGTAGACTTCTGATCAGAGCCTCCGAGAGTGTCTCTGTGTGTCTATGTGTATGATCTTAAGTTGTGACAGTGCCATGTGAGACTGGATTAAAGATGTGTGTGGTTACCTTCACCTTCTCTCTGGTCTTGCTAGTCCTATGTTGAGAGAGCTCAGCCTCCACTTTGGCTATATAGTTGCATCTCTCACATGTATGTGTGTTTTATGGCAGAAGGAGAGGGTTGTCAGTGTACATGAGGCAAGTGTAACAGTGCCTCAATATTCCCAGGTTCACCAGCTGAGCAGGAGAGGACACTAGCAACTGATCCCTAGACATGCTAGAAGGAATAGACAAAACAATGTTGGAATACAGGGAGATATCAAGCCCCCCAAGCCACATCATACTGTTTGATTGACAATAGCTACACATACACCAGTGTTTCATAGTTTCATAGTGTCATAGTGTACTACTAGGCTATCTGCCCTAGTGCATGTATAAGCCTAGCCATAGTGATGTGGCTATTGCCACCCCTTATAGTGGTAATAAGTGTACAGAATAGATTCTGAATATTGTGCCTCTGACTTAGTAGTGACACATTATGACCCCCTTACGTAATTGAATAACATGACTGTGTCTCTGTCTAGTCTGTGCCTCCGTCTCATATGCAGTTGTCCAGATGCCTCCTGAAGAGAGTCAGTGAGGGACTCTGTCAAACATGAACTGGGATACTCTGCTAGAGTGTGAGATGCCTCTGAGTTATGACTCTGTCCCTCAAGCATGTCCTATACATGTATGTGCTGAGGTTCAAATACTCAGCTCTCATGGCTCTGGTGGATTTGGATTGCTTGCAGTGGAGCATGTCCACCAAATCCTGATTGGACATGGTCTTGTATGTCAGGCATAGGTCACCTGTAAGTATGCGGTATGACACTGAACAAAGCTGGACTTCCTCTATTCTGGAAGCATATGACATGTGTTGAAGAACCCTGATCTTCATGGTAGGTACTTTTCGGGTGCAAAGGTGCAAAAGGCAGGATCTGCCCTGTACAAAGCTGAACTAGGTGGGAACAAGGGTCCATAGGTCAGTAATGTGTCTGTGTAAGAGCTCCATGACTCCTCCCATATCTTTGCAGACAAGGCTGGTTAAGCTTGTGTGGTGGTAGTTGCCATGGTCTGTGGAGGCATCTCCTTTGTGGAGTGGGACCACTGTTGCCGTATGCCAGTGTTCAGGTACATATCCTGTAGCAAGACTAAGGTTAAATAGCAGTTGTATATATGGGTCCAGCCCCTTCTGGAGTTCACATAGCATGCAACTGGAGATACCAGCAGGTCCCATGGATGCTGTGTACTTGTCTTTGCTGAGTGTGGCTCTCACATGGACATCCAAGATGACAGTGAGGTTACATACAGCAGTGATAACTATCTTGTTTTGGGGGTGAGGGAGGGGGTAAATCGCACTGAAGCTGTCCGCTGGAATGTTGCCAATATCTGTCAGGTCACTGGAATATATGTTGTTGTGTACCAACTCTGAGCATATCCAAGGGTTCACAACCAGGTGTCTGACATAACTGAAGAAAGCAGTGTGGTTACCTTCATTGTCTTTGGTGATTTATGTCCCCAAGTTGACCTTGCATGTCTTTATGAGATAATGTAGCTTTTTACTAGTGCTGATCACAGCTGTCTTCCCTTTTGGATATGTAGCTCTGTCTTGCATTAGTAACCCTCATCTGTCATACAGTTTGTTTATGGCTGGGGTCCACCAGACAGGACACTTTCCCTTTATGGAGAGGGTCCTGTTTTCAGTTGTGATTGTATGGTCCATGCTGTCTGACATCTAGCTAAGGGGAGGTCATTCTGGTTCTGCAGTTATCTTTCATCAGCATTAGAAATGACCACAACAGCCCCTGTGGGGTGTACCTCATGCACACACATCCAGCACCTGTAAAGTCCACAACAGTACCTCACCAGGAGTATGACAGAGCTGGAACACATGTAATGTGTAGTCTGATTAAACAGAGTGCAGCTCCACACACTGCCATGCTGTCCACCCAGATGCAAGCTGTGCCTGATGTAGAAAGCCATGTCCAAGCTGGAATCAATGCACATGCTGCACCTTGTACAATCTGAATGGCAGGGAGCTATGCACATGAGGGACCTGAACCCCAGCACTGACATATATAGGACAGGCTGTACTGCATTATCCAAAACACAGAAGCCACCCCACACATGAGTAAACTACCAGTACAGGTTGTCCATAGAGACACTGGTTGAGTCCCCTCAACAGGAATCCTAATGAGTGGATGGGAGATGGGAGGTTTACCCTGGGTATCAATGTTATGTCACAGGTAGACAGAAGCACAGTATACTAAACAAGACATATGACATGGCAAACTACGCACAATGTGTTGATGGACAAACACATTCTCCGACTAGCATTAGGTCAAGATACCTCTTGAACACAGCCAGCAAGGTGCTCTGCCTCAAATGGACCAGGATTGTATTCCACAGCATAGGGAGTCTCCGAGTGATAACTCCATCCCTCCAACATGTCCAACATACATCCCTGCTAAGGTGTAAGTCACCTGCACTAGTGGTTCAGGTGGATCTTCTGAGTCTGAGGTGGAGCATGTCCATTAATCTCTGTCTGGACATGGCCTCGCATGTCAGGCACGTCACCTCTAAGCAGACGGTATGTGGGTGAATTGAGTGTGAGTGTCTTCAATCTGGCAGCATATGACAGCTGTTGGGGTTCCTTGATCCTTTAGGTGGGGGACAGTCAGGGTGTCTCCAATTGCTGCAGATGTTGGGTGAGATACAGCCAGAATAGGGCATTCGACTCGATCACCGGTCTGATAAGTGAAGAGTACAGGGGAACAATGACCCACTGGATCTGGATGTGAATCCCATCCTGATCATGTGGGCAATGTAGAAGGTCTTCCTAGCCACTTTAGCAATGTGAGTCTCAGAAGAACGGCGACTGTCAACCTGGGTCCCCAGGTCCATGATAACCTCCTCTGTGCTTAGAGGACTGCCACCTATATGGTAGCTTGGGGTCACCTTGCTTTTCCTGAAGGGTATGTCTACACATGTTGTGCACTCTGACTTCAGGCCATGGCCCTGGCACCAGCTATCAGTTACTGTGAGTCCCTTCTGAAGGATATCTGTGTGTGATGCACTGTCCACTATGGTGCCCAGTGTGCAGTCATCTGCTAACATTGTCATCCAAAGTCCTCCCATGTTGGCCTGTACTTCTGGGAAGTACATGACAAACAATGGGGCCAAGGACTGAGCCCTGTGTGACACCACCTGTGACCAGCCTGGAGTCTAACATAGTGCCAGCAACTCTAACCCTGTGGGTCCCGTCCTTAAGCCAGTTTGCAACCCATCTTGTGACATATGGGTTTACATTTCAGTTGTTAGGGTTTTCCACAATACCTGAGTGGGGTATTGTGTTGAAAGTGTTTGCAAGGCCAAGGTAGGCTGTATGGACTGCCTTTCCCCAACAATGGCCTAAGTGACCAATTTGAAGATGTCAACCCAGTACAAAAGGCATGATCTGCCCTGACCAAGCCAAAATGGGATGGGTACAATGTCTGCATGTCCCCTATATCTTTGTTTATGAGCTCAATTATGATCCTCTCCATAGATTTGCAGACTACACTTGTTAAGCTTATGGGGCAGCAATTAACAGGGTCTGTAGAGGCACTGCCTTTGTGCAGATGTGCACAACTGGACCCTAACCAGGCTGTTGTGCACACTATGGAAATGTAAAGCAGTGATAGGACTAAAGCCCAGGATACTGACCACCACAGTGAAAGTACTGAAACACTACACTAGACAGTGCTACAGTGTTAGGTCAGTATGAACGGATGTTGACAATTGTGTGCAAAGTATCCCATGCAAAACCTGCAGGCACAGTATACTCCCTGTTTTGTTCACACAAAAAGCATTTGGACAGTAACTACACAACATGGCACAGAACACACAACCATAAACTGGAGGTATTTGTTGACGGTCACACTCATCCACAAATGTGATGGGCTGCAGAGTTCAACATATGTAAAGCCCACACTGGGCATGCTCACACACTTAGATAAATGAGACATCTTTCACACAACATGCCATGGGAAGGCTGAACTGGGCATGCTCACACACTTGGTCCAAATGTTACCCCTAGCAAATGTGAAAACACACCAGAGGATGCTCATCTCCCTTTCTAGACACTGATCATGTAAGCACCCTATAAGTATATTGGAGAAAAGGATTCTCTCAGTAATCCGAATAGCGCACCGTGCTAATGCATCCGTCTGTAGTGTCATAACATAGTTAGGTAGGGGTTTGAATCCAGCAGGTGGCAAGTGTATGTGAAGGGGGGTAAGTGTGTGTGTGTGTATGAAAGAAACATCCCTTTTGGCAACTGGGAAAACACACCACAGGATGATCATTCCACTTTCTAAACTCTGATGATGTCAGCACCCTATAAGTATATCAGGGGAAAGGAAATCCCCCAGTAATGCGAATAGCACGCTGTGCTAATGCGTCCGTCTCTAGTGTCATAACATAGTTAGGTAGGGGTTTGAATCCAGCAGGTGGCAAGTGTGTGTGAAGGGGGTAAGTGTGTGTGTAAGTGTGTATGAAAGAAACATCCCTTTTGGCAACTGGGAAAACACACCACAGGATGATCATTCCACTTTCTAAACTCTGATGATGTCAGCACCCTATAAGTATATCAGGGGAAAGGAAATCCCCCAGTAATGCGAATAGCGTGCTGTGCTAATGCGTCCGTCTGTAGTGTCATAACCTAGTTAGGTAGGGGTTTGAATCCAGCAGGTGGCAAGTGTGTGTGAAGGGGGGTAAGTGTGTGTGTAAGTGTGTATGAAAGAAACATCCCTTTTGGCAACTGGGAAAACACACCACAGGATGATCATTCCACTTTCCAAACTCTGATGATGTCAGCACCCTATAAGTATATCAGGGGAAAGGAAATCCCCCAGTAATGCGAATAGCGAGCTGTGCTAATGCGTCCGTCTCTAGTGTCTTAACATAGTTAGGTAGGGGTTTGAATCCAGCAGGTGGCAAGTATGTGTGAAGGGGGGTAAGTGTGTGTGTATGAAAGAAACATCCCTTTTGGCAACTGGGAAAACACACCACAGGATGATCATTCCACTTTCTAAACTCTGATGATGTCAGCACCCTATAAGTATATCAGGGGAAAGGAAATCCCCCAGTAATGCGAATAGCGCGCTGTGCTAATGCGTCCGTCTCTAGTGTCTTAACATAGTTAGGTAGGGGTTTGAATCCAGCAGGTGGCAAGTGTGTGTGTGTAGGGGGGTAAGTGTGTATGATTGATATATCCCTTTTGGCAACTGGGAAAACACACTACAGGATGCACATACCCCTTTCTAAACGATATCACAATTATGTATGGCTTTTGATTACAGACATGCCATGTGTGTTGTGCACACACAGAATGCCCATGTGTGTGGGTTGTCCCTCACAATAATGCATGACATTGATTATACCAGTTATGGCAATGAACACATGATGTATGTGTGTGCCAAATACACATATGTACCTGTGACTTTCAATAGTTACCATGTGTGATGCCTGCCACATGTGAATACATGGTATTTGCACAGGGTAACATTATGACCGTGGTCTTCTGTGCAGGTGCTGCATGTGGGATGTGTATATACAGTGTGAGATGTAGATGCTATCAGCCTAGTAGTGAGGGATGCACACCTGGTCTGGGGCATAAAGTCTACATGTTGTTGATGTACAGGAGCTGCATGTTCTCACCTGTTGTGGGAGTGGTAAGATAGTATTCCATAGCAATGCAGTGACTGCATGCTAAGAACCATTCAGCTAGGGTGTTGTAGCTACACTTATTCATTAGCATTCAGTAATTTGTCGGAATCCCTGGTGAGGGTCTGATGCCAACCACGGTCAGGGGTCTACCAGCCTGTGTCACTTGCTCAGTGATCCCTTCCATGTTCCCTATCATGTATCCCAGTGAGCGACATCCCACATCAGCTGTGGTGGCATGGACAATGACTGAGTCATATGTGTCCATGCATCTGACTGACTTGTATGTTGTTGTTACAGTTTGGCCATGTGTTTCCATCTCATACATGTGATGTACATCAATGGGTAGGGGATAGGGTTGACTGTGTACATGTGGCAGCTGTGACATTACTACATGACACACATATTCCACAACTGTACCATAGAGGTGACTGACAACTGACCTTTGCACATGCTACCGGAGTATTGAGATTACATTGGTGATTGACAGCACATAGGGCCAATGGTGAAAAAGAGACATAGGTCCATAGGTTCGTAGGGATATCTGCCCAGGGCATGTATCCACCTAGCCAGAATGTGTGTGCCTTTCAACATGCATTGTGAATCTGTCTTGCTATGCCCTTTTCCAAGGTTAGTACACTGTGCCTCTTTCTCACAGTGACACATAAGTGATACCCAGGGTAACCCTACAATGTCACATCCAGTCATTAATATCACTCTTGAAGATAGTCACTGAGTCAGTCTGCCTAACCTCTATTGGGATAATAATCAGGAATGAAGGGAGCCTCTGAGTTGTGAATGTGCCCCTCCACCATGTCCTATGTATATCACTCCTGAGGTTCAAGTATTTCCAGCGTGTATCCTGGTGGGATCTGGATATTCTGAGATGCAGCATGGCCATTACGTGAGGGTATGACCTGGCCTTCTATGTCAGGCACAGATTGCCTATGAAGAGGCAGTATGTCACTGAGTAGAGCTGCTGCTACTTTAACCAGTCAGTATGTGGCATCTGTTTGAGCACTTTGATCCCTTGTCGAGGTACATATGTGGTAGCTCCAGTTGCTGCAGGTGTCTGGTAAGGTGCATGTCGACAGGTTCATCATAGTCAATTATGGGCATGATGAGGGATGAGTAAAGGGGCACAATGTCCTCCCCAGGCCTACATGTGGATCCCATGATGATGTGGCCCATATAACATGCTTACCTAACCACTTTGTCCATGTTGTTGTCAAATGGTAGAATGCTATCAACCTGCGTACCCCAAGGTCCATAATTCCTTGGTCTGCACTTACTGGATTAACACATATGTGGTACGTTGTGGTCACTTAGTGTTTGACAAAGGGGATGACTATACTCTTTCTGTCAATCACGTTGAGGCCATGGCTGTGGCACAAGTCGTGTGTTTGCAAGAGTCCCTTTTGGAGGATGCGTGTGTTAGCTGGTGAGTTGATTATGGTGTTCGGTCTGCAGTCACCTGCGACTTGCTGAGCCACAGTACTTCCATGTTGGCCTGTACCTATGACAAATATATAATGAACATGACAGCTCCTAGGGCTGTGCCTTGTGGGACACCACTTGTACCAGGTTGGAGGCTGACATGGCTCCAGCAATTCTACCATGTGTGTTCTGCCCTTGAGCCACTGTGCAATACCCATAGTGACATAGGGGTTAATATGTACACTGGTGAGCTTCCCTAGAATGCACAAGTGGGGTATTGTATCCAAGGCTTATGCAAGGTCCAGGTAGGCTGTGTGGACCTCCTACCCCTTGACAGTGGCCTTGGTGACTGTTTCAAAGAAATCAAACAGGTTTGATAGGCAGGATTTGCCATTGACAAAGCCAAACTGTGTATGGTGACATGTCTGTAGGTCCACAATATCTAGATATGTGAGGTTCATGATGATCCTTGCCATAGCTTTGCAGAAAAAGCTAGTCAGACATATGGGGCGAGTAGTGTCCAGGATCCGTTACGGCATCACCTGAATGTTGAGGGACCACTGTTGCTGTATGCCACTCTCTGGCCACATATCGTGTATTAAGGCTGGGATTGAACAGTGGTGTTATGTCTGGGTGTAGCTCTTCTTGTGGTTCATGTAGGACACAGCCTGGGACACTGTCTGGTCCCATTGATGCAGTGTTTATTGCTTTGGGAAGGGCATCTCTTACCTGAGCATCTGTGATGTCAGGGGGGGAAGCACTGTGCTGCGAGACATATTTGCCCTTTTGGTGTGGTGGGGAGAAGGCAGCATTGAACCTGTCCACTAGGATGATGGCAATGTCTGTGTGTTTTATATTTTGTGTGACATATTGGATTACCTCTGAGCATATCTGGGTAGTACCACCCAGGTTACTAACATAACTACAGGCAGCCCTGTGATTATCCTCAGTGGCTTGTGGAATCCTCTCTCAAAGATGGCCTTAGACAATCATATGGGTGCCTGTAGTTGTCTTCCAATACTCATCAGTGGTGCCTTCACATTTTGGGAGGTTGTTGTATCATGTAGTGGCGTCATCCTTCTATTGTATAGTGTGTTTATGGCTGGTGTCCGGCCCCAGGACATCTGCCTTTGGAGAATTGGGTCATGCTTTCATATGTGGCTTCATGATCCATGCATTCCTGAATGTGTCCACAGAATGCCTCTATACAGGTATCTGCAGTCTGGTCCATATTTTCAACAGGCCTTGGGCCTTTGAAGGTTTCCACATCATTTATGAGGGGTGTGCACTTGCTTGACATGAGCTGTTGACAGACGTGCCGCCCTCCAGACAGAGCAAGGTGAGGGTCACAGTCAGCTACCTGTTGGGTGATAGAATGTGCCACATAACACAGGCACACAGGTCACTCCACAGCAAGTACAGCTATGAGGCAGACATTGTCCATGCTGGTGCAAACAACCTGAGACGTACCTCCCTGGACCACATGGAAAGAGACACAGAGGAGCTCTTACAGCACCCTCTCAAACTCAGGACTCCCACACAGCCTTCATGCTGACACAGGAGAGTTTAGATTACTCTGCAAACACCATCATACTGGGTCATGCCAGCTACCCAAACATAGACTGTGAACATTACACAAGCCACAATACCCAAGCTCTAAGGTTCCCATTGATCACACATTCTTTGGCTATGGAACAGGTAACCAACCTTCCCACAAGAGGGGCAGATATACTAGAGCTGATCTTTACAAACATGAGTACAAACTGCTCACCACTGGGAGTATATCCCTCATTGTTGCAATCAAACCATATACTAATCACACTGGAGTTCTGGATCCCCACATATGCAAACCTCCAACACATCGATGTGTGTGTGTGGAAGTGTCCCTATTAGCAACTGTGACAGTATCGTACAGGATGCAGATCCCCCTTTTGAAACACTGATGATGTCAGGACTGTATAACTATATCACCTGTAGTAAAGTCCTCTAGTAATTTGCATAGCGCGCTCTGCTAATGCGTCTTTCTTCAGTGTCATAACGTAGTTAGGTAGGGGTTTGAATCCTGCAAAGGGAATGAATGTGTGTTAGTATGAGTGTGGTTTATGTGTGTGCACTATGCTGGGAGGGTTAACTGCCTTTTGCCAACTGGGAGAACACACTACAGCGTGCACATCCCTCCTCCTACACACAGATGATGTCAGCAGCCTCTAAGTACAGCATTAGTAAAGATTTCTCCAACTACTGCAAATAGCACACTCTGCTAATGTGTCTGTTTCTACTGTCATTGCACAGTTAGGTATGGGTTTGAATCTTGCAAATGGAAAGTATGTGTTTTACTGTTGGTGGGGTTAGTGTGTGTGCACAATGATGGGGTGGGATGTGGCTTTTGCCACATGGGGCTATGCACTGCAGGGTGGTCATTACCCTTAACAAGCAGTGATGTTGATAGCACCCTATACAAACAAAACTACAAAACAGAAGGTGGTGGTACTGATAACACATGTAAGGTAACACTTCTTCAAGTAATGTCCTGTCCACAAAACGGAGTAGGATAATCAAACAATTCTTTTATTCTATACAGACAACATGACAATAGACAACTAACTGCCAGTACTCAGTATAGTGTTACATGCTACTGTAACACGCACATGTACCGAATATACCTAGATAGTGTTCTGAAGCCTGAATGTGGCAAGTGTGTGGATGTGGGATGTGTCTGTGTGTGCATTTCCGTATGGGAAACATGTTTGATGTGGCAATCAGGGTACTACAGTACCTGATGCACATTACATCTTTCAACTGATGAGGTTGCCTGCACCCTGTGAGTACAGGTAGAGAAGGGGATGCCAGTAGTAAACAACATAGTGCACTTCTCAAATGTGTACCTGTCATGTATCAACAGCTACTCATGTAGGGTGATAAATAATGGGAATGGCAGGTGAGCGTGTGCATGTGTGTGGGTAGCAGGGTGTGTATGAATGCATGTGTGACAGAACAGATACATGTAGCTGAATCTACATAACAGCACAAGATGCATTGCCATAGTCAATGTTAGCATGTGATGGTGTGCAGCTGGTACACTTTGTTAAGTAGTATGGGTGCAGATAACAATTGAGGACATTCATACAGTTACTGCAGCAGGACTGCTGGGATATACACACAATTATACTGCAACAGTCAACAGTTACCAACATGTTACTACTTATACACATCTATGTAGTCACCCTGTGCATCAGCAACGTGTTTACCTTTACCTGCACCGATGTTGTAGTATGCAGGAGGTGGCACAGTGTCATCATATGCACAGGGTGTGGGTTAGGTATGCCCAAGCCGGCCACTGGTAACACCAATTGACATGTGTGTTTATGTGTGTTTGTGAGGGGCAGCAGTACAGGGTGGACCGTTGTTGGTGCAGTGTGTGTGTGTATGTGTTTGCCCTAGGTGTTAGGTGTCTGCATGTGTGTAAGCACGCACACAGTCCCACATAATGGCTGCCATGTACAGGGTTTTGTGGACAGCCACAGACTGCACCTGTCAGGTCATCCAGATCAGTGTCTGTGGGCACGGACACGGTACCTGTGCCTGGCAGGGTGCTACGGGGCGTATCCGGTACTAACCCAGACTGGGTACTGTCATCAGAAGCAGGGGTGTGTTGACTGGACACAGTTCCCTGTTGGGACTGTCCAGAGCCACGTGCACGTGGTCTCCTGGGGCGTCTGGATGACAGCACAGACCCAGCATTGCTGGGGCTGGTGCTGGCACTTGAGGCGCGAGTGGGCCTGTTGTCGCCCCGGCCACTGCCAGCTGGTGCTCTTGCTGGCATACGGCCACGCCGTCGGCGCAAACGCACACCATCGCCCTGGCCCATGGACATCTGGTTGTGGAGCAGCTGTTCTATGCCCCCACAACGTCTGTCAACGACATCTGTGAAGTTACGGATAGCATTCGCAACATCACGCATGCCGTCTGTCATGGCTGTGCGACATGCTCTCAGCTCCCTCAGACCCTGTCTGGTGTACCTTTCCATATGTGCCTGTGCCTGCATGACAGTTCTAAACATAGTGGAGGTTGGCATACCTCCTTGGGCACGTCGGCCAGAGGCAGTACAGCCACGGATGTCCCCACAAGAACCCATGGGCGACTGTCTGCGTGGTACCATTGGAGGCCCCTGCTCATGGCTGCCTTGTGGGGATGCATGTACCACAGGTACCACATTACCCTGATCTATGCCCACTGCTGACTGTCCATCACCTAGGGACAATGGTGACAAAGGATGTAACGGCAGGATGACTGTGCGCATTGACGGGGTTGAAAGCTGTGTACTGTCAATTGGCTGACCAATGGCAGACCCAGACACACCTTCCTGCACCATTACAGACATTTCATCATCATCAGTACCTGGGGCACAAGATTCAGGTTCCCTGCTGCAGGTCACCAGAGCAGCACCAGATCCTACGGGAGGAAAACATGGAACACAGATTATAGTCTCAATACATATTTGACAGAGATGCACTTCAATACTAATGCACACATTCAGAAATGGACACATGCACTCATGGACACTAACACACATGCACACTTGGGCACAGGCACACTTGCACACATGCACACCCCACAGTAAACACACACATCAGTACCGTGTTACACTACTCAATTTACTACCTGTCAATTACAATTATTGTGAACACAGTCACCAGCATGTCTACTACAGAGTTACACTACTCTTCCTAGTTTTATAAATTGTTTTACGGATAATGTAAAAAAGACTCACCAGCATGTATGGCCTGCCTCATTGCTAGATGGGAGGGACCTGGAAGTGTGAAGAGAGTAATGTCAGTGGGCACATGTGTGCCATTCGTTTTGCACATGATACAGTACAGTAGTACACTAGTTCCCTTATACACATCAGCTGCACATCATGTCTGTATATATATCATGATGACAGATACATACCACATGCACACCTTATGCGTGCATGAAGTAACAGCGTACAGAATAGTCATATGTACATACCAGGAGTTTACTCTAATCTCACCCTTACCTCTCTTCAAGCGTCAACTCAAACTGTACTTCCAAAACCACTGGCTTTGTTCTTCTTGGAGTCCAGGCTAACGTCCCTCTCCCTACCCTCTCTTCACCTTTAACCCCTCATTGTGCATAGAAACTAGCTTCTACCCTGTTTCTTTCACCTTGATGTCCTTCTATGCTCTGACCTACTTCTCCCATCCCTCCCACCTCCTCTTGACTGTCTTCCTTCTTTTCCTCACTTCCCTTCTTGACTCCTGCCTCTTCCATATCATTGTATCTGTCATACTCCTTCTACTTCTCTACCCTTCTGAGCCCTAACTATTATGTATATGGCTTTTGCCTTATTGCATAACCATTATGCTTTAGGTAGGATTGCTTTGAAACCAACGGTACATTGTGTATGACTCTAAACTGTTTGACTTCCTTACATGTATGTTGATTTAATTAACAGGCTGGTGTACAATTCTATTATGTTGGCTGTCTGTATTGACAACTTGTCTGTCTGCCTTTATTACGTTATGTGTGGAGCTTTTCTCCACAGGCCTCTACTGAAAATGAACTTATATCCAGCTAGACTATCTGGGTCAACAAATGTAAAAGTAATAACAATAAATGAATATGGCATCTTACCTGCACACTCGCTGTCTTGCTGCTGTGTGGATCCAACCTCCATCAGGATGCATGATTGTTGCTGTTGTTCTGGGGCTGGATCCACAACACTTAGCAGTAGCCCCTCCTGTCTGGTGAGGGGGGGATGTGTGGCCACCCCCCCACCTGTGGCAACCTGTTGCCTGTGGATATCTGCAGCACGCTGGTGGACATTTCTTATCAAATCACTGCAGTGATGTCTCACCTGCTCATATGTCCTATCATGCATGCCAACATCATTTATCCTGCTAATGAGGTTTTGCCACAGTGCAGACCTCTCCTGCTGATTCTGGGTGGTGCATGAGAACAGGATGGCATAGTCACGCACCAGGCTCTGGTGGATCATGTCATCCTCTGCAGCAGAGTAGGCAGGATTCCTTTTTGGTGCCATGTCTATCTGGAAAGGTACACAAACAGGTTATCAGCATAGTATCTCAACAATACATGGTACACATTCTATACAGGGAGTGTTAACTTCTACTTATTACTGCTTGGTTAAAACTTGATTACAGTGTAGCTATCATTCTATGTCATTTGTACTAAGTACTTGGCCTTCAGACCGGTTGTTTTACATTAGGGAGGTTGGTGGCAAGCACTGTGGTGGCAGGACACATATCTTTCATCCATTGAAGTTGGGAACTGCTGATTGTGGGCCCAGTGTACAAGTGTATTACTTCTGGTATGGGCAGTTGGCCTTCAGGCCAGTTATTTAACATTAACGAGGTTTGTGGTCTGCACTGCGTGTGTGACAATAGGCTGTACTCTGCCATTCATAGCTGGGGACATCTGGTTTCAGGTTTATAGTGCCTGCATATCTGAGCTGTATCTTACTGACATTGCTACACCTTGTTTGTTGTAGCAAACACTACATCCAGGCCTCCTGGATCTACCTTTGTTTATATGCTTGTTATCTGTTCGCTTGTTATTTCACTGGTATGCTACTTCCACATAGTACACATCTTCTCAACACATCTGTGACTCACTACTGATATCTGCATTGCTTACTGTACGTACTTCCATGTTACACATGACAGCAAGTGACTGCTTGTCATTGTTGCATTTACTTAATTGTGACACATTGCACTTAGGTTACCTGGCATTTGCTCACTGACACTTTTATATCATTCAGCAGTTGTAGGTAATGTCAGTACACCCTCACTCCCCACTGGCCCTTGTTTTCAATCATTAGTGATTACAGAGTTCACAATAGTATTCTAGCATGTCCAGAGGTCAGTTGTCAGTTCCCTCCCCAGTCCAGCTGGTGAGTGTGGTACTCCAGAGACAATGTTAGAACAGATGCATGTACACAGACAACCCCCTCCTCCTAACAACAAATTCAAACTCATGTGAGTGATGCAACCATATACCAGACTGGAGGCTAGGCTCTGTCTACTCAATACTGCCATAACCAGTCAGGTGGCAAAGGGGATCACTCACTACACTTCCAGTCTCACGTAGACCTACCACAACAGCGGACCTAACACATGATCACACATGATCATACTTGTAGGCTCAGACCACAGCTCTGCCTATGCAGCAGAGACCTCCTAAGCAGACATCCAGGCAACCACTACCACATAAACGAACATGTGCAACACATATCACACAAAGCCAATGTGCTGAACACTCACAGCCATTAACAGTTAACAACACACCTCATACACCTGTACTAGGTGCCTCTATCATCAGGCACACTCACATCACGTTCACCAGGCTTAACGAGGTGAGGGTCACGGTGTGCAGCCTGTCAGGCACTATGACCTGCCACATAACACAAACACTCAGGTAACCCCAAGGCAGGTACAGGTATGACTCAGTCAATGTCCATGCTGCTGTGAATGGCCTGACACATTCCTCCCTGGACTACATGACATGAGACATTACAGAGCTCTCTGAACACGTAGCCCGAGACAGTTTGACCCTGACCTTGAGTAGCATCCTACCCTCACCTAGAACGATGCCACAATATCAAGGCACGATGATCCCTTCCAACAATTGACTGACACTGGTGTCATTCACAGGTGTGCCAATGCCTGCCATCTTGGGGTGGTATGCTTTGCTAGGGACAGCTTGCACCTGTCACCACAGTCCTATTGACATTTAGCGGAGCCTCCTGCTACACCCATAGTGCCTGTATTAGGCAAGGCTCATAAGGCAAACCCACATCCATTTGTATCACAAAGGATGAGGAAGTAAGAGTGATGCTACTCAACACTGGACGTCTAGACCCAAGGATGCACGCACTCAAAACCCTACCTAGCATTCTGGACATCGATATCTGTGCAGTAACATGAACCTGTTTCAGGTTTCACAGGAACACACCAGTACTACCACGTTATAGCTGTTACCATTCTTGTCGGCCCCAACACTTGAACAAGGGAGGGGGAGTATCAGTAGTCAATGCAGATTCCCACACCTCCACATTGGTGGCACAGTACAACATAGATGTTAGGCCATTGAGTACAGAAGACGTAGTTGGGGACCTGGGGAAGAAACATGGTAGCGGTCTGTCATTTGTCTACCACATGGCCAACGTGGATTGACAGACATGTTATATAGCCCAGCTAATCATGAGTGATTCACATGTATGGCAGGGGAGGTCATTGTGCCTCTTTACTCATCCATCATCAGGCCTATAATTGCGTACAATGCACCTTTTGGGATGTACCTAACCAGACACCTACAGCAACTGGTACAGGACAACAGTACATCATCAAGGGGATGCAATGGCTCACACAGATGTCATATGCTGCCCAGGTAAAGTGAATCCAGCTGGACTCAGTGGCATACTGCCTGTTCAGAGGCAATCTGTGCGTGCCATATACAGCCATGTCCTACCTAGCAGTAATGAACGTGATGCACCTCAGGCAATCAGAGTCCCATACAGCCACATGCTCAGGAGAGCTGGACCTCAGCACTGACATACATGGACATGCTGGAGGGCATATTCCTAACCGAGAGGCTCCCTTCACTCTGTAATGAGCTCACACTACTGGTTAGGCAGAGTCCCTCATTGACTCTCTTCCATAGGAATCTGGATGAGTGGATGGAGATCATAGTTGTACCCCAGGTATCACTTCTATGTCACTGTTAGACAGAGGCACAGTATACTAAAGTCGGACAAGGGCATAGCAGCATAACTTGTAATTGGGTGGCAAAAGACAAACACATTCTACTAGGCTTACCAATGCCCTAGGGCAAATAGCCTAGTATGAACCTATGAACTGTTCATTCTCAACTGTTCGAGCTCATTACAGAGTGAAGGGAGCCTCTCGGTTAGGAATATGCCCCTCCAGCATGTCCATGTATGTTCTATTCAGTCGCTTACCGCTTGCTCAGAGGTGACCTTTGCCTAACATACAAGGCCATGTCAAACCCAGATTTGATGAATATGCTTCGCCTCAAATAATCTAGATCCATCAGAGCCACAAGGGCGGGAGACCTAAACCTCGACACGGCTATTAATAGGACGTGCTGGAGGGATAGATTCATCACCCAAAGACTCCCTATGCTGTGGAACAAAATCCCGGTATATGTGAGGCAGAGCACCTCGCTGGCCTTGTTCAGGAGAAATCTTGACCAATCGATGGGAGATCGCAGATATACCCCAGGGATTACCTCAGTGTCACTGCTTGACAGAGGCACAGCAAAATAATGGGTATAGTTCCCCATACTAAAGGGGTGGCGTAAGCCACAAAACGATGGGCTAGGCTTGTAAATGCCCTCGGGCAGATAGCCTAGTATGAACCTATGAACATGTGTGTACTGCTATAGTACTTCTGCCATATGTTGCATGTGTGTGTGTTGTGGGGGATGCACAGGTAATGGCCAGATACTTCTGCACAGGTGACACGTCTGACACATTCTGGGTGTTCATCCATACATACTGGATGTGTGCTGCCATCCAACCCTGTGATGTGGACACACATTACTCAGCCTGGATATACATATCCGAACAACACCACAAGCACAGTACACTACCTTGCTATGTATGCATGTAATTACACAGTTATTCAGTAGTTATGACAGTGATGCTATCCATGCAGCCTACTGGGCCAGTGGAAGCCACAACACACACCGCCAGCACCTTTGCATATGCTTACCACAGACATCCCACATACTGCATGTACTGTGCACACAGATATCTAACCCAGAACAACTGCACACCACTTATTAATCCTGTCCAGTGGACTACAGATACAGGCATATTGTATAACAATAGTAGGAGGCTACTGCAGCACAGGGCAGATTCACATGACGGAAGGCATCTGTTGTCTGCAGTGTTAAGATGCTTCACATTCACCAAATGCACAGATATTGGCAACATTGTTGCAGACAGTTTAGGTGCAGGTACCCCCCCCCATTGTCCTACACACGTGTTATTAGTTATCCCAGATGACTGTAACCACCCTATCCTCTCACATGTCCAGGTGAGAGCCACCCTCATCATTGCAGAACACATATCATCACTGTTATGAAATGGTATCCCTGGATGTGTGCTACATTCACCCCTGGAGGACATAGCACCACATGACAGACTGATATTAATCCCTGGCCATACTACAGGATAGGTACCTGAACAGTGCCATACATACACAGTGGTCCCACACCAATGAGGAGGAACCTCTACTGACCCTGGGAACTACTGCATCATATGCACAACTGGCCTTGTGTTCTAAGCTATGGAAGTGTTAGTTATGGCCCACATGTACAACAATATTACATATGTTTATATTTCATGACTATGTACACACAACCTATCTCATGGACATACCTATAGATAGTGAACTATGATACATTTGGAGGTGTCACAGTATACACAGGATTAACCTGCTACTTTGCATTACCTGTGTTTGTGGCAGCTGTTGCTGTGCCAGTGGTGCTGCTTGCTGCTTGCTCCTTGCTGCTTGCTGCTTGCTGCTGCTTTTGCTGCTGGCAGTCCTAATATTTGTTTGGTTGTTTTCTCTGTCTCTCTCTCTCTCTCTTTCTCCGTAGTGTTTGTGCAATGAATGTATTGCGTGAGTGTAGTGTGGGTACTCAATGCTTTTGTAGGTATCTGCATAGGTCCATCTGATGGCCTCTGCACCAATTGTAAGGCAGCATTTGCTAATTGCATGCAGCTGGGTGTGTACTGATTGCATGTCTCACTGTGATTTCAGGACACTGCTATAAAAGGGTATGTGAGATAGGCGTTGCCCTTTCAGATTGTAGGGCGTGGACCATGCTGGTATGCAGTGTTTTGTGAGTGTGAAGGTTAGTACATCTCCCATGCTTCATGCTGTGTTGTAGATTCAGGTTGCTGCATTTATCTTGCCTGTTCCCTGTAGTGAGTGTGTATGCATACTGACACCTACAACTATATGTCATATGTATTGCTATATAAATATATATATATCTGTGTACATATACATACTTTCATATATGTACATTAGCTGACATTATTGGGTACAAGCTAACAATTAGCAGGGCTGTTTCTGTTAACACTACACTAGTATGGGAATCCAGTAATTGGGACTATAAAAGTCTGCATGACATGCTTTGGGTAGTAGACATACTATATTGCCTTTATCTTCATTCCTACTATTACATGTTCCACTTATTTAGCACTATATTCCTGTATGAGAGTCATGGCTTAGTGGTAGGTCATACAGACTAGTGTTACAATGGTCTTGTGGTAGGGCCTACTACTATGCTCATATTCTGCTTTTGAGTTGAGTATAGGGCCTATCAATCAAAGTGCTGGAGGCACCTTTAAGCAGTTAAAGGGGTTAGTAGGTCTCACAGGAGCCAGGCTGTGTTGCAGATTCTGGTTGCTGCATATATCTTCACTGTTTCCTGTAGTGAGTGTGTATAGCTACTGAGACCTACAACTATATTTCATATGTATTAATATATATTTATATATATGTATGTGTAGATATACATACCTTCACATATGTACATTACCTTACGTTACTATGTACAAGCTAACAGGTAGCAGGGCTGTTTCTGTTCACACTGAACTAGTATGGGAATCCAGTAATTTGGCCATTAAAACTCTACCTGACATGCTTTGGATAGTACATCTCCTATATTGCCTTTATACTGATTCCTACTATTACATGTTATATTTATTTTAGCACTGTGTTCTTGTGAAGCAGGCATGGCTTAGTGGTAGGTCATACAGACTAATGTTACCAAGGTCCTGGGTTCGAGACTGACAGTGGGAATATTTTTTTCTTTGCAAACTTTCAAACTGAGTACAGGACCTGTCAATCAAAGTGCTGAGGCCACCTTTAAGCAGTTAGAAGGGTAAGTAGGTCACACAGGGGTCAGGCTGTGTTGCAGATTCAGGTTGCTGCAATTATGTTCACTGTTTCCTGTAGTGAGTGTGTATGGCTACTGAGACCTACAACTATATTTCATATGTATTAATATATATTTATATATATGTATGTGTAGATATACATACCTTCACATATGTACATTACCTTACGTTATTATGTACAAGCTAACAGGTAGCAGGGCTGTTTCTGTTCACACTGAACTAGTATGGGAATCCAGTAATTTGGCCATTAAAACTCTACCTGACATGCTTTGGATAGTACATCTCCTATATTGCCTTTATACTGATTCCTACTATTACATGTTATATTTATTTTAGCACTGTGTTCTTGTAAAGCAGGCATGGCTTAGTGGTAGGTCATACAGACTAATGTTACCAAGGTCCTGGGTTCGAGACTGACAGTGGGAATTTATTTTTCTTTGCAAACTTTCAAACTGAGTACAGGACCTGTCAATCAAAGTGCCATAAAGGCACTTTTAAGCACTTTAAACCAGGTCTGCACTCGTTTGTGCGGAGCTCACGCATGCGCACTGGCGGTGAGCTCCGCTAACACAAGCGCACACCCGCGCTAATTTCTTTGAAAGAAAAGAAAAAGGGGTGACAGGAAAGTGGTGAAAAGGGGTCACAAAGAGGGTAAGACAGTAGGGAAACAAGCATGGGATTTGCAGGAGGGATGTAGGTAAGGCCCATAGATGCCCATGTCTTTGGCAGCAACAGCTGTGCATTTCCATGTATTTTGGTGAGACACTGCAAACCTTTCACCCCTGAGAGAGGTGTCAGGACAACATTAATATTTGTTGTAGAGCCAATTGTAATTAACTGTTTCAATGTCAAGCAGACATGTGTGCGACATGGACAGCTATGTATGGGGCGTAATTTTTTTGTGGGTACAGAGTGCCCTTTTTTCAGGTGAGAGTGGTATGTCAGGTGAAGGAAGTCGGTATAGCTGGGGAGGTAGGTTGGGTAGGTTAACAGACAAGACAGACAAGACGCATACAGGGGCGGTGTATGACACACGTGGGGGGGGGTTACACAATTGACGGGGACGGAGGTTGGGATTTCCAAGATGCATGAGCCCACAGATGGCAACAGTGGAACTGATATCCCCACCCATAGGCAGTTGCCACTGTTCCTTCACAGCCCAGGGCGGGCTGTGCTGGGGCTGTGTAGGCGGGGCAATGGCCGGGGCCGTTAGCTGTGCCACACGAGCCTCAAGCTGGCGTAGGGGCCCAAGAACAGTGTCTTGGATCTCCCTTCGCACCACAGACCGGACACCGTGGAGGGTGAGTGGACGAACCCCTCTGGCCACACTTGCAGAGGGGGGACGGGCCCCATCCCCTGCAGCGCTTCCACCCGAAGGTGGCACAGGGCCACCGGAGGGGGGTCCGGCCTGGGCACTAGTGCCAGGTGCAGTCACCAGCTGAGGTGGGAGAGGTGGGTCCGCTGGGATCTGCCTTCCCAAGCGTTCTAGGTTTGTGAGTAGTTATGTTAGTTTGGGTTAGTGGCATTGTATTCCATTCAGATTAGTTGTAACAGCATGCATTGTTATTCCCATCAAACAAACACCCAGATATTAACACCATTGAACAAGGGGCATATCAATATCACATGCATTATTTGAACAGAAATACACAGTCAAACAACATGCAGGGTTGATTAATGGCAACAGGCCATCAGATTTGCAGGTATGAACAGGGCACATGCACGAACAGACATGCATATATTTTTGAAACGGACAAATGTCCATGATTAATGAAATGTTCACATACCATTATTTAGTGGGTGTTGTTATATGGAATTATAGGGTTGGGCGGAGATAGAAAGTGATGACACATTCATATGTTACACATTGATTTACATTTGTAATAGGTACACAATTAAGTTGAGGCTGATGTTTCAAAATAAATTTTATTTGACTGTCAAGCTACACCTGTTACAAATACATCACTATCCTACTTATTTTGAATTTGATCAGATACATCATCCTGCTACACTTTGATGACAGGACAGGGGACAACTATGGCTGTTTAGTCTGTCAGATGATCATTCATTCTATCTGCAAATTGTTTACTGTGATCACCATATACAGCATTTGGCCTAGACATTCCAGATTCTGACACACTGAAATCAGTTTGGGATATTAAGTTGTACTTCCCACATGCATTTAGTTCTGTAGAAACACACTGGGGCTACTATATTCAGGGGTTATTACTACTTTATTTATTCATACATGACCCTTTCTGTCACTCTCACACATCCTGCAACTTCACAGTTCAGGTTGGTACTTCTAGGCTTTGTTCACATGTTAGACTGGTGGTGATTCAAACACTTTCCAACAGCCTCACTTCTATCATGATTCAGCATTTCAACAGGGGATATATCTCACATATGACTACCTCAGATTCTAAAGCTGTACTCTTGGGTCTACTGCAGGTTACACTATATTTAATTCATGGTGGGACATCTGTATTACAGCACTGTTTAATTCTATCAATTATATTTCCAGTTACACTTGCATACTGATGAACTTGTTGCAGCCATACCTGCAGACTTACAATTCCTGCTTGCACATTATATTACTTTTAATCAATACACTGCAGTGTTCTGATACATGCTACAGTACAATATTTATTTACAAGTAATGGGTGGGGTTACTAACCTGCATGGTGGTGCAGCCGCACCAGCCTACGGCCATACATCTCGCGATTCGCAGAGCGGACACCTGCAGCTGTAATACGAAAGAAGTAATATTGGACTACACATCTCCATGGTATCGGCCAGTTGAAATCCTTACATACATAAGCAAAATGTAACTTACTCAGTAGTGGGGCGTTGGGCATATCCCGGGCCTCCTGGATCCATTCGGTCAACTGGTCTTCCTTGTGTCGCTTCAGGTCCGCATGGTGGTGACGGACCTGCTCACCAGTGCGTGGAATGCCAGTAGCACTGGTCAGATCACGAGCCAACTGGTCCCATGCCTCTGCCCTATACGCTCCCCATGAGACCTGGCCCTGCATGAGTTGGGCCTCGTGATGATGGACAAGGAGCCAGACCATGTATCTGGACTCCTCAACGCCCCAACGCTGTGCTCGAAAGCAACGTCCCTCACCTACTCCACTCATTCTGACTGCAGGTCTGTTCTACAATCGTTTCTGCTGTGTATTCCCGCCTATGGGGCTTATATATGCCGCTTTTCCCGCACATTTCTTTGATTGGCCGTTTTGGAATTGTATCTACTTCACTGAAAACGCTTTCTCATGCTCCATTCTGGATTTTATCCCATATATATGCTATTTCTGCATTTCATGGGATTGCTGTCATGGCTTAGTGGTGAAGTACCTTGACTCTACTGCATGGTATCCTGGGTTCGACTCTGGCAACTGACTTTTGATTTTCCTGACAGAAATGAGTTGCGGACCTGTCAATCAAACATGCCAAAAGCACTTTTAAGCACTTAAAACCAGGTCTGCACTCGTTTGCGCGGAGGTAACGCATGCGCACTGGCAGTTAGCTTGTGGGAGCGGCGCAAGCGGTGCGCTGGGATAAACCTTAATTGGCTAGTGACACACATGTTCAGCTAAGCACAGCTAGTTGCAAACGGTTTCAGCCTATTAAACCGCTGCTTAGCAACGGGCATGCAGTTTGCAGCTTTTTAAACACTACTCAGCTACGGGCACTCCGTCTCACAGCAGCTTAGCTATCAGTACATTTCTGACTATTTTTATTATTGTGTTACTTCAGAATATATGCTCCATTTCATTCCATTTTACAAAAGGGAATACATTTACATTTGTACAATACTGTCAGGGGGCTTTTTCGTGCTTATTTACAAAAAAAAAGGTTGTTGTGGGGGCTCGAACCCTGCCTGCCTACTCTTAGACTGGCAACTCTACCACTAAGCTATTACTTCTTGGCTTACTTTGCATATTTAGTCCTTATATCCTTTTCCACTGACTGCTAACTGTGATTGCGCTAGTAGCACACGGGCACACACAGTAGCAAACATTTACGGGGTTTAAAAAAAAAAAAAAAAGGTTTTAATTTAATTTTATAACATCTCTTCACTTTATACACTGATGGTCTATCGGGGCATGTGTTGTGTAGTGTGTTTATTCACATTTCCATGGCCTCTCTCGTGGCTGTTTACTTTCAGCCATTCTAGTCTTCCGGGGGCGTGTCCGCTTGCAGGGCTTAGCCTACAGACATGCCCCCTACTCTCTTACACGGACCGTGTAAGAGTTACTAGTGTGATTCAGCATGCCTCATGCACCTCATGCATATGCATGACATGCTGACATCACACAGTTTAACTGCAGCCTCCGTGTAAGAGTTATAACTCTTACACGGAGGCTTCCTGAATTTGGCCCATGGTAAAATACTTGCCAAATGTTATTTTGTGTCTGGTCATAGAGGGACATTATGATATGCTGGCCAGCCTAAATCATATTTCTTTTGTGTAGACATTTTCTCATTAAATTAATGATAGTGATAAGTTACAGTGAAACCGGTGTGGGGAGAAAGGTTATACAGCAAGATCATGTGTGCCTGAATGCAGGTTGTCTAAAAATGGGATGCTTTTGGATGGATTGTCAAGAGCAAAGAGTTAATAATCAAAAATAAAGGGAAAGGAAAGAAAACATAAATGAGGAAGGTCAAAGAGACTGGAGAGAGGGTGAACTAGGTGAAGAAGAAATTGTAGATGAATCAAAAATATGAGGGTAAAATGAGAGAGAGTGCATGCAGGAAGAGTCAAGAAAAGGGACTGATGTCAACATTTTTTTAAGTTCTAGACAGTGAAACATCTGATTATTTGTACCAAAATCAGGAAAATAGTTGGGGAATGAATAAAAATAAGAAAACAAAAGCTTAAAAATATTTCCCTTAAACTTAAAAAAAATCATAGGATCATAGGAGGTTACTAGGCTATTGGCCCTGAGGCCCTTATAAGCCTAGCCAAGAGTTTAGCCCATGTTTAGACAAGTCAGCACCAAAAGCTCCTGTACAGCAGGGACACAGGTGGAATCCCATGGGTGTATTTTCTGTTTCATATCCAGTTATCCAGGTTGCGCTTAACAAGGGATAATGTGGTACAGTGCTTGACGTGGAGAGAGAGTCTATTCCACAGATAGGGGAGTCTCTGGGACAGAAATCTGTCCCACCAATAAGTCCTACTGATATCACAGACCAGGTTGAGGTCGCGCGTACGGGTTGCTCGAGTGGAGCTTGACTTGCAGATATGCAGCAGTCCTATCAAGGCGGGGTCTGAGATTGCTTTGTATGCCATACAGAGTTCACCTCTGAGGAGTTTGTATGAAACTGAGTAGCGGGTTAGGGCTTTTAGTCTATCCATGTAGGGTAGATGTTTGAGGCCCTGGCTTCTCCTGGTGAGGAACCTCTGTTGGTCTTTCCACCTGCTGCATGTGCTTTGCAAGGTACATGCCGAAGTGGGTGTTGTACTCAATAATTGGCCTTATGAGGGAAGAATACAAGGATGTTATGACCTATTTGTCCCTGGATGAGATACCCTTACTTAAGAGGTGGGCCATATAAAAAGTTTTTCATACAAATGGAGCAACATGGTGGTCAACAGTCAGGTTGCTATCAACCTGGGTGCTCAAATCCTTCGCTACTGATTGTGTACTTAGGATGTTGTTATTAATGTAATATGTGGGGACGTCACTCTCCCCAAAGGGAATGATGATACATTTTTGGCATTCAGCTTGAGGCCATGCTTCTGACACTAGTCATTTGTTTGGGTGAGACCCTCTTGGAGGACGTCCACATCACTTGGGGAATTGACTGCACCCAGCTTGCAGTCATTTGCAAACTTGGCCAGCCATAGCCCACTGGTTTTGGCTTGCACCTCAGAGAAGTATATCCCAAATAACAGAGACCCCAAGACCGATCCCTGGGGTATGCTGCTCATTATGGGTCTACTGCTTGAGGTGGCTTCCCCTATTTTTATTAGGTGGGTTCTATCAGTGAGCCAGTTTGCTACCTATCTGGTAACATATGGATTGATGCCTAGTTGAGAGAGTTTATCTACTATGCCTGAGTAGGGAATAGTGATGAAGGCTGTGGCCAGGTCAAGGTAGGTGGTGTGCACTGTCTTCTCCTCATCCATGGCTTTGGTGACTGTCTCAAAGAAGTCGACCAGATTTAACAATTTAACAGACATGACCTCCCCTGGACAAAGCCAATCTGTGTGGGGTCAAGTATTTGGAGGTTGCCAATGTCCCTGTTAATGAGGTCCATGATCCATTCCATGGCCTTGCAGATCAGGCTAGTTAGGCTGATGGGTCTATAATTTCCTGGATCAGTGGATGTTCCACCTTTGTGGAAAGGGATGACAGTGGCTGTCCTCCACTTGGCTGGGACAAAGCTGGTACTCAGGCTATGGTTAAATAGAGTGCCTAATGGTGCTGCAAGTTCATGCCTGAGTTATGTAGGATGCAGCCTGGGATGTTATCGGGTCCTATGGAGGCTGCATTTTTTTTTGCCTTTGAGAGGGCAGTGATGACCTGTTCCCTAGAGATAAGGGGTGGGGGGCAGGTACTGGAGATGTCCTGATTTACTCATGGGGTGACACAGGGGAGAAGATTTTGCTGAATCTGTCAGTCAGTAGATTGGTTTTATCTACAGCATTTATGTATATGGTGTCCTTGACCACCAGTTTTGAACAGATCTGGGTGCTTCCTTTGAGATTGTGGACATATGTGAAGAAGGCCTTATGATTGTCTCTAGTAGATCTGGCCAATTTGGACTCTAAGTTGGCTTTAGAGGATTTCACTAGTGCTCTTATTTGCTTGTTCAGGTTAAGGAGAAATTGCTTCCAATTGGGCACCTGCTCCTTCTTGGTCCTGGTTAGCAATTTTTTTCCTTTTGTTATATAGTTTATTTAATGCAGATGTCCACCAGACAGGTTTACTCTTCCTTGCGGAGGATGATTTTGTCCTGTCAGGTATTCCTGATTCCATGCATCTATATAAATGCTCATAAAGTACTTTGGTGTAGAGTTGGACATTGGTGCCAGTTCCTACAGTGAGGGAGGGGCTGTGAAGCTGTTTATACCATCCCTCAGGAGGTTGTAATCAGCTTTGGAGAAGTTTTTTGTTTGACCCTAACTAGAGGGGGGTCGGGGGGAGATGGTGACTTTAAAAGTGACTGCATTATGGTCAGATATTACCAGGGAGGATGATACCATAGGGGTGCTGCAGTGGTTACTCATGTTGATTAATACCAAGTCCAAGATATTATCACCTCTTGTGGGGGTATCAACTAGCTGTTCCAGGGCATTTGCATTGATAAAATCGGGGAATCTCTGGGCATTTGTGTTCTGACATGAGTAGTTTTTCCGGTCTATGGTTCGGTAATTAGTCACCCAGGATCAGGGTAAAGAGTTGAATCTTGATAGATTTGAAGAGGTCTAGATAGGTGGAGTGGGCATCTTGAGTCAAATTTGGGGGCCTGTAGCTAGCTATAATTTGAATAGGGGTCTTGTCAATGGCTAACTGTACCTGGAGTGTCTCCTGTGCATCATACTGTTTGACCAGCCTGAAGGTGTGTGTCTTTAATATATATTGAAACTCCACCTCCTTTGGCTTTGCTGCCCACATTTTGGGGTTTGAATGTATGATAGGATGAGTAACCAGGTAAGGCCAGGGTGTTCTCTGCAGCTTTGAACCAGGTTTCTGTGACTGCATAAATGTCAGCATCTTCCAGGGTTAAGAATGCTTGTAATGAGTGCAGTTTCATGTTTAGACTCCAATCGTTTAGCAGCATGACGTTTAGTTTGAGTTTTGTTGAAGTTTTTATGTTGGTAGTATCGACCTCATGGCTTTTTCTAAAAAAGGCACTATGGGGGAGGCAAGGGCCTTTGCCAGAAGCCTGAAGCCCAAGTGAGACAGATGCAGGCCATCTCTAGCAAAGCATCGTGGTCTGTTGATCATATCTTCCCAGGCCGTCAGGCACTGGATCCCCCTGTAATGATACCAAAAACTAAGCCAATTGTTAGTCAATCATTTTCTGTTTGTATTATAGGTTCATAGGTTCATAGGTAGGTGCTAGGCTATTGGCCCTAGGGCCTATATAAGCCTAGCCAAAGGTACCCTGGCTTTCACCACCCAAGAAAATTATCTTCCTGTGCCACTGTCGAGCAGAGCCACATAAGTGATCCCCGGGGTGAATTTCCTATCTCCCATCCAATCATCAAGATTTTTCTTGAATAGTGCTAATGAGGAGCTTTGTTTGATATAGATAGGTAGTCTGTTCCACAGTATGGGAAGTCTCTGGGACAGGAATCTATCCCTCCAGCATGTTCTGTTAATTGTGGTGACAAGGTTTAGGTCCCTAGAGCGTGTAGCTCGTAGGGATTGGGATTTCTTTAAGTGGAGCATGTCTAAAAGCTCTGGGTTTGACATAGCTTTGTGTGTTAGGCAGAGATCACCTCTGAGTAGGCAATATGCAATGGAGTAAAGCTGCAGTTTTTTGAGACAGTCTGCATAGGGCATCTCTTTGAGGCCGGTAATCCTCTTTGTGAGGTATTTCTGTGGCCTTTCCAGTTGTAGATGTCTTGTGAGGTACATACCAAAAGGGGCATTGTACTCTATAATGAGTCTAATGAGTGGCAGTAGAGGGAACAATGACCTCTTTTTTCCTGGATGAGAAACCTTTTGTGATGAGGTGTGCCACATAGAACGATTTCCTGACTACTGTGGCGATGTGATTATCAAAGGAGAGACTACTGTCCACCTGTGTCCCAAGGTCTCTTATCACACTTTCAGTGTTAAGTAGACTACCACCTATGTGGTAGTTCATGGGTACCGAGTTTTTACCAAAGGGAATGACAATGCACTTTTTGGCATTGAGCTTGAGGCCATGGCTTTGACACCAGGCATCTGTCTCAGCAAGGCCCTTTTGTAGGATGTCCACATCTTTTGGAGTTTTGATTATGGCTCCTAGTTTGCAGTCATCTGCGAACTTCATTAGCCAAAGACCTTCTGTGTTGGCCTGTACTTCAGAGAAGTAGATACCAAACAGGAGAGGACCCAAGACTGAACCCTGTGGTACTCCACTTGTCACTGGTCTGAAGCTGGATTTGGAGTCTGCTACTTTCACAGTGTGGGTTCTGTCAGTGAGCCAGTTGGCAACCCATCTTGTGACATAGGGATTTATACCTAGTTTAGTGAGTTTATCTATAATTCCAGAGTGGGGGATGGTGTCAAAAGCCTTGGCGAGATCTAGATAGGCTGTGTGAACCACCTTACCCTCATCTATGGCTTTGGTGACTGCTTCAAAGAAGTCTATCAGGTTTAGGAGACATGATCTGCCTTTTACAAACCCGAACTGGGTGGGGTCCTGAGTTTGGAGATTATCAATGTCATTGTTTATAAGTTCCATGATGATACGCTCCATAGCCTTGCAGACCAGGCTCGTTAGGCTAATTGGGCGGTAGTTTCCAGGGTCTGTGGTGGCTCCCCCTTTGTGGAGTGGGATAACTGTCGCTGTGCGCCATTCAGTGGGCACATAGCTTGAGGTGAGGCAATGATTGAACATGGTACTTAGGTGGTGTGCCAGTTCGTTCTGTAGTTCATGTAGAACACAGCCTGGGATGTTGTCAGGTCCCATGGATGCTGTGTTCTTGGCTTTGGATAGTGTGTTTTTTACCTGTGCAGCCGTGATTACAGGAACTTTGCATTCTTCTGGTATAGAGATGGGCCCTTTAGGGGATGACAGAGGGGTAAAATTAGCACTGAACCTATCTGCCAGGATGTTGGCAATATCCGTTGGTTCTGTATATTTAGTGCCATTGTGCTGTAACTCAGAGCAGATCTGAATGTTGCCATTGAGATTCTTGACATAGCTATAGAATGCGTTGTGGTTGTCTTTAGAGTCAGTGGCGATTTTGTTTTCATAACTAACTTTGGAGGATTTTATGAGGGATCTCAGCTTCTTACTGAAGCTGACCAGGGAGTTTCTCCAATCATGGGATTTTACTCTTTTTTGCAACAGTTTCTTTCTTCTGCTGTAGAGTTTGTTTATGGCAGGGGACCACTAGATTGGCTTCCTTTTTCTGGAGGATAGCATCTTGGTTCTGTTAGGGATTGCACGATCCATGCACTCATGTAAGTGCTTATAAAGTGCATTTGTGTAGGATTCAGCAGTCATACCTCTATTGTCCATCAACATGGGTGTCGTGAAGTTTGCCACTTCTGTCTTAAGAAGCGTGAAGTTGGCTTTGGAGAAATATTTTACTGTGGTTTCCCTAATGGGGGGTGGGGGAGGGATGTGGATGTCTAGGGTGATTAGCTTATGGTCGGATCTGACCAACGAGGAACTGACCTCTGGTGTGGAGCACCGGTTGCCCATGTTGGTAATAACCAGGTCTAGGATATTGCTGCCCCTGGTGGGGGTGTGGATATGTTGATCCATGGCATTGGAATTTATGAATTCCAGAAAACGTTGAGCACAAGAGTTGGTACATGAGTAATTTTCCCAGTTAATGGTAGGGTAGTTGAAATCGCCCATTTTTAGGGTGTTAGATTGTACCCTAATATTTTCCAGTGTATTAAGAAATGAGGAGTGGGAATCCTGGGGCATGTTGGGGGATCTGTAGCAAGCTAAAATTTGGATTGCGGTCTTGCCCAGAGTTAGTTACACTTGGATAATCTCGGATGCATTATGCTGAGCAACTAGCCTGGAGGTGTGGATATCCTTAATGAATATGGACACGTCTCCGCCTTTAGTGTTTCGGTCCAGGTTAGGTGGCCGAAAGGTGTGGTATGAATTATAGCCTGGTAATACAGGGATACTCTCTGGAGCCTTGAACCAGGTCTCTGTCACTGCACAGATGTCGATGTTCTCCATTTTAAGGAGTGCCTCGAGAGTGCATTTTGAGGTTTAGACTTCTAGCATTGAGTAGCAATACCCTCAGATTCTTCTTGCCTGTACCTGTTAGGGTGGTGAATTTGTCATTTGAACCTTGCCTAAAAAAGGCACTATAGGGGTGGCTAGAGCCTTAGCCAGTATCCGGAATCCCAGGGGCGACAGGTGCAGGCCATATCTGGCAAAGCATTGTGGCTTGTCGATCATGTCATCCCAGGCAGACAGATACTGGATCCCCTTAGAATGACACCAGAAGCTTAGCCAATTGTTGAAGTCAATCATTTTGTCTTTGTACTGTGGTATCATTCTGGGTGATGGCGGGATGCTACTCAGGGCTAGGGTCATACCTGCCTGGGCTACAAGATCGGACAGCTCCTCCATGTCCCTTTTCATGTAATCCAAGGAGGTACGTCTCAGGTCATTCACACCAACATGGACAATGACAGAGTCATATTTGTACTTGTTGTGGAGTGACCTGAGTGCATGTGTTATGTGGCAGATCCTGGCACCCGACAGGCAGCTGACAGTAACTTTCTCCTTGTTTAGCCTGGTGAGTGGAACATCAGTGTGCCTGACTATAGAGTCACCTATGACTAGAGTGTTGGGTACGTTGTTATGCCTTATGGGCTCCTAGTTCCTGGTGTTACCAGCAGTAGAACACACTCATCTCCAAGAGGGTTGGGGGGGTGAAAATAGCAGCAATAAACTAAGCAAATCTCTGACACTTGTGGGACCAGGGGTAGTATATAGTCACTGTAAGGGTTGTTCTGATTTCCAAGGTTGCTTATTTCTATTTTCCTGGTAGTGCTCTTATTCAGAGGGAGCCTCAATCCCAGTTTCTTATGGTCTGCTGAAAGTACAGAAGTTATTAAATTTAATCTATTGAAGATGAAAGAATCTCAGGAGCTGTTTGTGTCATCAAAAATGTATTATTGATTGCTGAGATGAGTGCTGCTCCAAATCTAAATTTAAAAGAAGAAAAAACAATTTTACAATACTTTCAGTAAATGTGAATAATATTATTATTATTAACACTGTATGAAGGACAAGGATACAGGAATGACGTGTTAACTATGTAGTGGATGTTATTCTGTTAGAGGATGTAAGATTCCTCACAAGTGAAAAAAGATTGCAAACAGAAAAATTGTTGGGTGGGAATATAATATGGAGCTTAGGAAGTGAACGGTGTTCTGGAGTGGCTGTGTTGTGTAAAAAAAGATGGTGAGGATGGGAAGATTAACTGTTCAGTAAGAAGGTGTGTACTCAAGAAGACTGAATGGATGTAAGGTGGGGAGATCGTGTTTGTAGAATTATAGCATTATATGCATATATAACTGACAAGGAAAGAGAGACTCAGTTTCATTAAATGTTGGACTATGTGTTGGCTAACATGAAAATTATAACTGCACAAAACTTTAATTGTGATTTAAGGAGAAATATAATAAGAAAGGGACAGATGTAAAAAAATACAGAAAGTGATAAGATGTGGTCACTTAACTTTGTGAAACAAAAGTTTATGGTCTTAAGGAAGAGAGACACTTGAATCAGAAATTAATTATTTTATGTTATCAGAAGGCTTGGGGGTAGCTGATAGTGATACAGTTGTGACAGTTTTTTCAGAATAAATCAAGTACCAAACAATGAAAAACCAAAAAACTGCTTAAAAAAACGGACTGCGCACAATAGGAGAGCTGGAAAACTCCGGTTTAATACTCCAAATGCAATATAAAACGTTGAAAAAGACCAAATAATAGTAAGCGCTTTCGGCAGGTTCAAATAACCCGCCTTCATCAGACCTATGGTTATTTGAACCTGCCGAAAGCGCTTACTATTATTTGGTCTTTTTCAACGTTTTATATTGCATTTGGAGTATTAAACCGGAGTTTTCCAGCTCTCCTATTGTGCGCAGTCCGTTTTTTTAAGCAGTTTTTAGTTTTTTCAGAATATTTAGCAATATGAATGGGGGTGATGGAAGTATATTAAAACAGGAAAGGGAATCAAAAGAATAAATCAGAAATTATGGAATGAAATTTGAGGGTGGGGAGTATTGTAGATAATCATGAAGGGCTTCTATAACAATCGGTCTGAATGGTGGACTGAATTTAAAAATAGATATAAAAAGTATTTTTTTTTATTGGCATGATGTAAAAAAGGAAGAGAAGGAGAAGAGAGAAAGTGAAGTATGGAAAATGTATAGAAATGATTTAGAGAATTTAAAGGATAACACAAGAAAGTATTATGACCTTGAAAAAATACATAAAATAAATCAAGAAGGGAGAGATGTTATTTACAAGGGAGAAGGTATCTGCATATTTGGGTAAAATAGTAAAATAAGACATTAAGTATAATCAGAGAAATGAAAATGTAAAAGGATAGGTAAAAAAGGCACAGGAACACATTATGAGTATTGCAGTAAAGATTTGAAAAATATGTAAAAGAGGAAAAAAGGAAAATAAGGGAAAAATGAAAATAAAAAAAAAATTCCAGAATGAGTTAAGGAAGAATTTGAAAAATAAATTACTATTAATAAATTGGATGAAGTTCTTAGGAAAGTAAATGCTGATTCAATATCAGGTCCAGATGGTATAAACCATGACATGTACAAGAAATTAATGGAGTGGCAGAGTGTATTTTGCAAATGTACTGAGTGAATTGTTGAAAGAAGGGCTTGTTTTTGAAGAATTATATATAGTTAGATATTAACATTTATATGGAAATATGTGGGATGTTATGGAGAAGTACAGAATAGGTAATCAAATTTGGAGACTGTGTATATCAGCACATCAAAATAATAGAATGAGAGTTTTATTGAATGGGTGGCTGAGTGATGAAATATGCATGAAGTGTGGTATAAGAGAAGGATGTCCCATGAGTAGAATATCGTTTGTACTGGTAATTAATGGGATAGTGAGTGAAGTAGCTTATAAAATGAAAGAAGATAGATACAGTGGATATAAAAAGTTTACACACCCCTGTTAAAATGTCAGGTTTTTGTGATATAAAAAAATGAGACCACAATAAAATATTTCAAAACTTTTCCCACCTTTAATGTGACCTATAACCTGTACAATTCAATTGAAAAACAAACAAATCTGTTAGGGGAAAAATATAAAAAATAAAAAATGTACAATACACTGGTTGCATAAGTGTACACACCCTTAAACTAATACTTTGTTATGTGTGCACACCCTTAAACTAATACTTTGTTGAAGCACCTTTTGATTTAATTACAGCATTCAGTCTCCTAGGGGTAGGAGTTTATCAGCATGGCACATCTTGACTTTGCAATATTTGCCCCCCCCCCTTCTTTGCAAAAGTGCTCCAAATCTGTCAGATTGCAAGGGCATCTCTTGTGCACAGCCCTCTTCAGGTCACCCCACAGATTTTCTATTGGATTTGCATCTGGGCTCTGGCTGGGCCATTCCAAAACTTTAATTTTCTTCTGGTGAAGCCATTCTTTTGTTGATTTGGATGCATGCTTGGGGTCATTGTCGTGTTGAAAGGTGAAATTCCTCTTCATCTTCAGCTTTCTAGCAGACACCTGAAGGTTTTGGGCCAAAAGTGACTGGTATTTGGGATTGTTCATAGTTCCCTCCATCTTGACTAAAGCCCCAGCTCCAGCTGAAGAAAAGCAACCCCAAAGCATTATACTGCCAACATCATGCTTCACCGTGGGGATGGTGTTCTTTTGGTGATGAATAGTGTTGTTTGTGTGCCAAATGTACCTTTTGGAATTGTGGCCAAAAGGTTCAACCTTGGTCTCATCAGACCATAACACATTTTCCCACATGCTTTTGGGAGACTTGCTGTATTGTTTTGCAAATTTTAGCCAGGCCTGGATGTTTTTCTGAATAAGAAAAGGCTTCCGTCTTGCAACCCTAACCCATAGTCCAGACATATGGAGAATATGGGAGATTGTTGTCACATGTAGTACACAACCAGTACTTGCCAGAAATTCCTGCAGCTATTTCAGCCTCCCTGACCAGTTTTCATCTTGTCTTTTCATCAATTTTGGAGGGACGTCCAATTCTTTGCAGTGTCACTGTTGTCCCATATTTTCTCCACTTTTTGATGACTGTCTTCACTGTGTTCCATGGTATAGCCAATGCTGTGAAAATTTTTTTTGTACCCTTCTGACTGATACCTCTCAACAATGAGATCCATTTGATGCTTTGCAAGCTCTCTGCGAACCATGGCTTTTGCTGTAGCAGGCAACTGAGTAAATGTTAGGAAAATCCTACTAGGAGAGCTGAACTTTATTTGGGGTTAATCAGAGTCTGTTTAATTGATGACAGGTGTGTACTCAAGAAGACTGAATGCTGTAATTAAATCAAAGTATTAGTTTAAGGGTGTGCACACACAACAAAGTATTAGTTTAAGGGTGTGCACAATTATGCAACCAGCATATTGTGCATTTTTTATTTTTTATATTTTTTTCCCCTAACAGATTTGTTTGTTTTTCAATTGAATTGTACAGGTTATAGGTCACATATAAGGTGGGAAAAGTTTTGAAATTATTTATTGTGGCCTCATTTTTTATATCACAAAAACCCGGCATTTTAACAGGGGTGTGTAAACTTTTTATATCCACTGTATGTGATGCAAAAGGAGATGATGATTCCAGTAGTTTTGACATATGAAAATGATATAAAGTAGCTAAGAACAAAATATGGATGAGGGCAGTGTTGGTTTGTCTGAATGGATGTTTAAAGGTAATGGAAAAGACCATGAATAAAGATAAAAGTAAACGTTTGGGTGATGTAAAAACTGAGGTGTGTATTTTCAATGAATGAAATGTCTTTGCTAGGAATAAAATTTGGTGGAAATGATGCAGTGAGAGAGTTTGATAAAAGAAATGAAAGAAATATGTATTCTATGGGGACACATAGATTAGCAGTCAGGGAAAGGTTTATCAGATAAAGTATGTATTAATTGAAAAATAGCTGATATGTTCAATGTTTAAATGATCCTAGAAAAGCACAAAAAAGATATTGTGCACTTTGTGTTTTCTTCCATACAGGGTTCAAGAATAAACCCAGTGTAAAGAGGTGTGTTGTATATGAGTGAAGATGAAGGGAGATTGGGGTTGCTAAATGCAATTGTTTCTTCTGCTTCTTTAAGCTTGTATAAAGTATTAAAGTGGGTAAATAAGAAGAATGGAAAATTAATAGTGTGGATATTTCAATATAAGTACAAGACTGGAGAGGATGTGAAAAAGAAAAAGAGGAAAAGAATACGTAAACAAAGAAATTAAACCTTATCAAGAAAAACTGCTAACACTGAAAATAAAAATTGGTGATACAGAGAAAGATAGAAGGGTGTGGCATAAAAATGTGATTAAACAATATTATTATGTAAATCCAAGGGGAAGTTTTACCAATGGTGATTAAAATCATTAAAGTTAGGAAAAGAATGTGTACCCAAATAGCAGAGTGTCAGAATTTCCTATGGAGCCTGGCAGTAAATGCATTACCAGTAAAGGGGAATATGCCATATTAAAAGAAAGTTGAAAGAGTGTGTTTATTTTGTGGGGAGGAACAGATAACAGTGCATGCTATTTTGAAATGTAAAAGAGTGGTGAACATTTTTTGGAGAATACTAATGATGTAAACAGTACAGATACAAATATGATTATGCATGGATATTATAAGAACAAGAAAAAAGAAATATGAGAAAGGTAGATAATAATTTATTTTATGCAATATTGGTTATTTGGATTGAAAGACTGAATAAAATTTTGTTTAATGGGAAACTGATTTTGGCAGATATATTGTGAAAAATTAGATTATGGTTCAGAAGGATGGCGTGAGGATATTATAAGAAAAATGATAAATGTTAAGAAAAATAACAGAAATGTGTATGTACTTGCTTGTGAATATGTAAATTTTTAAATATGTAATTCATATCTTTTATGTTGTGTTAAATAAAGGACCCCTACTCTTTTTGATAGGTGTTGTGGGATCCTTTGCATCCACCAACTCAAGCAGATGGGACCTGTGTTTAACGTCTCACAGAACCCCTTATGCTACATTGCATTAGGTAGATGGATTGCTGACACTGCAGAAATAGAACTCACAACCTTCTGCATCAAAGGCAATTGTGCTTCCTCTTATTCCACTGACACTGCAATTAATACATAATTAAGAAGATAGATGTTGAAAAGAAGCCTTGCTAGCGCATATTTATTTCATGTTTAAATGTCAGCTTTATTTCCAATTATATAGCTAAATCTAAGTGATGTCCATTGAGTGGTTGTGTAGTTAAATGTTAAATATACTTGTGGGTGTCCTAAGTATATGCAAATGCATGTAAATGCTATGAGCCAAAGATGTCGGGAGGTTAAATATCTGCTTGCTGTGATTTTGTGAGAGGTGACCATTTTTAAATGAACTTGACATGTTAAGGTAGAGATCATAAGGATTGTACCCCTTAGCTTTAGTGGTTGGAAGGACATGACTTCAGTGTCATTTTCACAGGAGACTAATGGCTATCTAGTCTTAGCTGAGCTTATAGAGCAGTCACTGTGCTTATAGATCCAAAAACATTAGAACAGAAGTCCAGAGGGACAGGAGTGGGGGGGGGGGGTTCCTATCAGTTTGTCGAAACTTCAGCAGTTTGAACACCATATGTTCGAACTGGGAAGTTCGAAAACTGATTATCGCGAAGCCGCGGAACACTGAATTCTTTCCCAGGGAAAGAATTCGGTGGGCTGTTTCTATGGCTTCGCGATTTTCAGCACTGTGGTCAAAAGTTACAGGTCGGGTTCAGGTAAGTGTGTGATTGTGTGGACGTTAGGGTTTGGGCACGGGTTAGGTGAGTTAGGGTTAGGGCACGGGTGAGGTGGGTGTGCAGTAGTGACAGACTTTAGGGTTAGGGCGGGATAGGTGAGTTAGGGTTAGGGCGCAGGTCAGGTGAGTGTGCAATAGTGACGGACCTTAGGGTTAGAGTTTGGGTTAAGGTAAGTGGAGAGATAGTAGTGTATGTACAGTTTAGTGTAGAGTTAGATGTAGGATTTTAAGTGTATGTGTGTGGACTGCTGTTTTTTTGGTGTGCTTGTGTTGTGTGTGTTTTTCTTGGAACAGCGATTTTTTTCCCTGGGAAAAAAATCGCTGTTCTAAGCCTTCAATGGTTTTGCACTTCGAGGTTAGAAGTTCGAACATATGGTATTTAAACTTCTGCAATTTCGACGAAGTGATATAGACCCGAGTAGGGGGCCCTTCTGAAATACTATGCACCAAAATCAAACGTTGAATGCCTCCACTAAAAGACGTGATATCCTACATGCTCTATAATGTTAAGAGAACAGCTTGCCTTGAGTAAACAAACCAGATGTAGGTGATTTTAAGGTTTTACAGAAATATACTTTATACTAGTGAAACAACCAGCTAAAACTGCAACTAACTGTGAACTAACATCGGGTGGCACGGTGTCTGGGCAATTTTTTGGGGGCTAAGCTTGTAAAGGCTCCAGGGCCATTAGCCTAGTACACACCTATGAACCTATGACCCTATGAAGAGATTGCTGAAAATGTATAATTGCAAAGCATAACTGCAATTATATGGCCCATTATATTTAAGCCATTCGCTAATGTTGCTTTAAGGTGACTACTTCAGCTGATCTGTTGTGAGTTTCTGGCATAAGATATTAATGATAAGAATCTAACACTAACAGACTTAATACTTGCTGGGAAGGATGAAACTAAAGGCTCACCACTATACTCCCTTTTAAAATATGGGTATTTTCATTCTGAATTATTTTTGGGATACTCTCTTTTAAAATGTGTGTATTTTCTCTTTATTTATTTGTCTGATGTTTTCATTTCAGTTACTACACTCTGCTTTCTAAAATACAAATACACTCTGGTCTGCATTACTTATAGGATGTTACAGTATCTCCACTGTACATTCTTAAAATACAAATGCATTACCTGTAGGGCATTTTGATTGGTTTATTCACCCTCTGATATTCTTAAATACAGCTGTAGCTCCCTCTGCGTTGGGCATCTTGCTAGCTGTTTTAATTGTAGTGTGTGACCATTTGTCCTTATCAGATTCTTTGGTGATAGTGATAGCTTTTCCAAAAACACTTAATTACAACCTCATCTATGTAACCTCTACTATAAAAATCATTGCATGCATTTCAAACCCCAGCTCTTTGTTACGGTTTCTTCTCAGTCTTATAGGTTTGCTGTATGGTACAAATTTAGGCCCAGACAATGGATAGTCAGTTGCAGCATATAGTAAAAGATCTCCAGAAGAAGGTTTATGTAATTTCTCATAACTATTACTGCCCCTTCAATTCAGTCCATCTCACAGTCAAAGAAATTGCTTAATGGTCTGTTATTGTGGCTATAAAGTTTAAGCCACTACTGTTTATACCGAAGTAAATAATTAAGAGCAATCTCTTTTGGACCACATCAATTAATAAACCATCTGATAAATCAAGAATACGTGCATAAACTAACTAGAGTCACACACTCTTGTTCAAATGTCTCAGTGAACTCATTTGTATAACTGAAACAAATACCACTCCCGCAGTTGTATCCCAAACTTTATTTTAATAGTTCTGAGAAAGAAAAATAATTATTAAATAAGCAGAATTTTAATAGCTCACCGGAACAATTTTCTTTTTTTTTCCTGCATGTCTCAGATCTTGGTAAAGGACTGGAATACATACTCTGTATTTATATCCAAATAAACGTTGTTCATATCAACTGCTATCTGCATATAGTCTTTCTGCCCAGTAAGACTTTCTAGATGTATTAAGTGTATGTAAGTAAGAACAGTGCTCTGTCAGGCTGTGCAGTAGCATAGGTATGTGTGTGTTTACCTGCTGTCCAGTGTGTCACTCCTCCTTGAACATTACATGCTGGTCTACTACACTGTAGTGTGACTAAAATCAAACTTAGAAATATAGCCTGGACCAAATGACGAATAACTAAAGCCCCCCTCGACCAAGTGAGATATCGCCAACTTAGAAATAATACAAAAAAACTCATTTTGCTAGACAAAAAAAACTACTACCAGAACCTCCAGTTTAAACAACAAAACAATCCCCAAAAGTTTTGGGCAGGTATTAACTGACTTCTTCATCCAAGAAAATCTACTACCGCAACCCCATCAAACAACATCCATAAATCCCCAGAAACTGTTTTCACTGCCTTTAATAACTTTTTTACTGAAACTAATCAGTCCTTCTCTAACCAGCTTACTCCTACCCATTCTAACTCTACCACTAACACACCCACTTCTCATTCCCCCTTTAACTTTCAACCTGTTTCTACCACTTTTATCCAATCCCTTATCAAAAAACTAAAACCAACCATCCTTTCTGATGACCTTCTTCCTGCAGAGTACCTACAAAAAGTTGCCGACGCCATAGCATTCCCCATCTCCATCTTAATTAATAGAACACTAACTGATGGAACTATCCCCTCAATCTGGAAAATATCCCATGTTATCCCACTCCACAAAGGTAGGCGTTCAATAGAACTGTCCAAATACAGACCCATTGCCATTCTCCATCAATTTGGGTAGTGGTGAGAAAAGTGCGTTTATAAGCAGCTTATGGACTATCTCATTCAGAACAGTCTGCTTGCCAACTCTCAGCATGGCTTTAGGCCACATCACAGCACCCTCCTTTCTTTTACAAATACCTGAAAGAAATGTCTACAGAGTGACCAGACAGACACCGTACTACTGTATCTGTTATTCTTTATTTGTATTTTTACAAATTCTTGCCAATCAGTTAATTCTTTCAGATTTATTTCAATTCTATTATAAGATGGGTAGACACTTGAAAAGACTGATGCACACTCAGTCCAAAAATGTCACCAAAGAGTGAAACATACTGTTTAGTTTATATACTCTTTTCAACCAATGTTATTTTTAATGTCCTTGTGACTTCTTCTTCTGGTTTCTGTCTGTGTCATGAAAAAGTCCATGGTTATTTTTTACTCTGGACAGTTTCTGTTGAAATGACAAATATTATTTTATGTCCTTATCTGGTCCTTGCTGTATCTGAAGACTTCTCAAAGAGTCTCTCCACATCATCTTTGCATCACTTGAACTGTCTGTATTTTATTTAATTTATTTCTGCATCTGAAAGCCAAGAAAGTCAACTTCCTTTTTTATAACAGGATGCCTTTACAGTAAGCCCACAGCTATATGCTATTAATATCTAAGCTGAACATGTACAGGAAATAACTGTTCTTGCAAAGCAAGTCATATTATTTTGAAAACTGCTGTTTGGCCTTGCACATTTCATTCACTGTACACATAGTATAATTTTGGGGAAAGCATTTTTATTTATACAGTCTCTATCAATACCATATTCCAAAATAGGAACAAGAACAGGCTATCTTCAGCCCTATTTCTATATCTGTTGAAGGCCTTTGATATGGTCAACCACAAATTACTCATCCATTCCCTAAAATCTATCTCCCTAGTTAACCATGCTATTCAGTGGTTCCTATCTTATCTGAATGGCAGACAACAGGCTGTATTATGGCAGAGCAAACTGTCCACTGTGCTACCTCTCACCCTTGTCCGTCAGGGCTCTATTCTAGGTCCTCACCCTTGTTGTCCGTCAGGGCTCTATTCTAGGTCCTCACCCTTGGTGTCCCTCAGGGCTCTATTCTAGGTCCTCACCCTTGGTGTCCCTCAGGGCTCTATTCTAGGTCCTCATCCTTGGTGTCCCTCAGGGCTCTATTCTAGGTCCTCTAGACTTTTCTATCTTCATCAACAATCTTCATACTGCCATCCCTGATGCAACCTGCATTCAATGTGCAGACAATTTATTTATTTATTGACATTTGTTAAATGGGTTTGTCCAACTGGGCTTGTGGCCCATTTTTAGTGGAGACCCGAGGAGAAAAGCTCCAGTAGTACAGTTTTAAACAATATTAATATAATAGCAGTTATAACAAAAAGATTCACATATGTTGGGTTACATGCATAAAGTTAAAGTTGCATTAAAAAGAAGCTTAGTAACATAATTTTACACTGGTATAGTTCAATAGGTCAACAATAAAATTTTTTTGTTTGTATAAACTTATGCAAATGCATAGTAGACACATTGGAGAGAGAGGTGTAATGAGGTACTAAGTATGGACCTTTTCAGGGTACATAAAGGGAAGGAAGACTAGGTGGGGTCATGGCAAGGGCAGGTCCTGGAATTGAGAAAATAAGCTTTTAGTTCATTTTTAAAGTGTGAGGTGTGGGAGATTGAACGTAAGTCAAGGGGAAGTTTGTTCCAAGCATGAGCAAGAGAGTGTTTGTAGAGTAGTTTGCCTACTGACCTTTTTGGGTGGTAGACATCAAGTAATTGTTGGTTAGAAGTACGGAGTGTCGGGATGGGATGTAGATAGAGACTAAGGAAGATAGAGATGGACAGAACAAGGTTTTATAAAGAAAAGAGCGTAGCATATGAAATTGATAAGATAGTAGAAATTGGGGAAGTTCAAGCCATTTTAGAGAGTTTAAAGAAATGCAGTGGTGTGAGTTGTATGGGGAGTTAGTAATGAATCTGGCGATTTTATGGTAAGTCTGTTGGAGTTTGTTTAGAGTGGAGGCCTGGATATTGGTAAGAACTGGGGCGGCGTACAAGAGGGGGGGAAGGAGGAGGAGTGCCTGTCCCAGGGTAAGTCTAGATTCAGGGGTTAGGAATTTTTTGTTCTGATATAGCAGACCTAGTTTCTGGTTTGTTTTTTTTATACACTGGAGTATGTGTAGGTTGAACTTTAGTTCATCGATAATGACCCCTAGGAGTTTTGTGTGGGTGTCAGGTTGGATAGTTGTATTGTTAGAAGATGTAATAAAAATGGAAGTTTTGTGATGAGAAAGAGAACGGGGAAGGAAAAGTAGGAGTTTGGTCTCTTTGGGATTTAGGATCAGTAGGTTGTGAGAGAGCCATTGTTCAGTGGATAGTAGGGCTTGTTGGGTCAGGGAGTGTAGTTCAGGAATGTTATTTGAGATGGATATAAGTGTAGAGTCTTCGGTATACTGAATAAGGGAGGATTGTTTGCATGAGGTGTAAAGATCATTGGTGAAGATGTTAAACAAAAAGGGCCCCAAGATGGAGCCTTGGAGAACATCAATAGAGATGGGAAGGAAAGGTGAGGAGGATGAGAGCCATTTGACAGATCGTTCCCTGCCAGATAGGTAACTATTAAACCAGGCAAGGTGCGGAGGGGGATAGGTGGAGATTTGTGAGTTTGGATAGTAGTAGAGGATGAGAGACAGTATCAAAGGCTTTGGAGAGATCTAGAAAGAGACAGGAAATGAGTTTATTGTTGTCTAGGGCCTCTGCAATGATATGAGTGAAGGAGAGGAGGGCAGTGGTGGTGCTCTGGTGAGGACAACATTCATGTTGGGTAGGGGAAAGTAAGTGGTGTGTGAGGAGGTGATTGAGAAGCTGTGACTGAATACATTTTTTAATATCTTGGAGAGGGGGGACAGAATGGCAATGGGTCGGTAGTTTGAGGGGTCAATGGAGTTTCTACCTTTATGAAGAGGGATAGTAAAGAAAGATTTCCAAAGGGTGGGGACAGTTGATGCCAGAATAGATTGATTAATTAGTTTAGATATAGGATAGGCAATTGAGTCAGCAGCAAGTTTGAGGAATGTAGGAAATAGATTGTCAGTGGAAGGAGAGCAAGGTTTTAGCCTGAGTAGTAGAGATTTGATGTAAGTAATGGGAACTGGCTCAAATGAAAACATAGTTGTGTTAATGGGACTTGGAGGGGTGGGTGTCGAAGTAGAGTTTGGCTTAGAGGTTACCAGATTTTAGATGGAAGAAATAAAGTGTTTAATCAGGAGGGTAGCTTTTTCCTGAGAGGAAGCGTTAGGGTATGGGGAGGGATTAGAGGGCTTTCCAGGACAGAGGATGCTGTTGAGAGTTGACCCAAATTTTCAATGATTGGATTTGTTGTTAAGCTGAGCAGAACTATATTATAACTTTTTGTCATTAGTTGCATGTTTTTCTGCAAGGTTTCTCAGCTGCCTGTATTTTTGAAGAAGAAGTGGTTGTTTAGTTTTAGTCCAGGTTTTCCAAGCAATATCTCTTTGTTTCATAAGGGACCTAGTCTCCTTGGAGAGCCAGGGAGCATGATTTGCTTTTACTCTGATCTTCCTAGAGGGAGCTAAGGAGTTTAGAGTACTCATGAAGATGCTATTGAAAGTGCTTACAGTATCGTTTAGGGGGAGGTGTTTTAGGATGGACCAATCTATGTTGTGGAGAATGGAGTTAAATTGGGATGAATTGAAAGTCAATAGTTTTTGACAGTCTTTGATAAGGTGGGGTTTAGGAATATGACAGTAGTGTCTTAAGATGGTAGGGAGATGATCACTGAGGGAGTCAGGTAAGGTGGTGGGATTGTGGTATTGGTGGGGGGAATTGGTAAGGATCCAGTCTATGATGGAGCTGGAGGTGGATTCTACCCTGATCTGTACTGCCTCCTCCCCTTTAGACCTGCAAACCTTAACACAAAACACATTTAACATAGTTGAAAATTGGCTCTCTAATAACCGCCTGTTGTTAAATCCCAACAAAACTAAACTGCTCCTCTTTACCCCACCAGTAGATCCACCCCATTTTCCTTCTCCATAACATCCAACAATGATACCTCTAGCTCTCCAGATGACCATACTAAGCCTTTAGGAGTAATAGTAGACAATAATCTCAAATCTGATCTGCATATTAATAAAACTATAAAAACATTAATAAGAAGCTTGGCTCATTATATATAAGCAAACCTTTTCTAACTCCATTAGCTAGGCCTGCAATCGCCCGCTCACACCTACTCTCTACCATTCTATATGCCCCTCCCATACTCTCCAAATTGAGCAAAACTGCACTTAGTGAGCTCTCTCACTGTTACAGCCATATCGCCAGATTTGCCAGAGGCTCAACATACAGGACACATCACTGTCAAAACCTCGGTCTTCTCAGGTGTCTAGAACTGCCTAGCCTCCCTCTGTTCAATCATCTTATAGTAGCACACAAAATTCTGTACCACCCTGAAAATACTCCAGCACTCAAAAATATCATAAAGCCATACAGTAATTCAAGGCAACTACGATCAACTGTTGGTCCAAACTCACAAAGCCATTAATTCAGCCAGCAACTCCCTGTTTGCGAACGTCATTTGTAAGACATGGAATTCACTTCCATCTGACCTTACCCTCTAACCTTCTTTAAGTCTCTTCTAAAAAGGCCTCAAACAGTATTTTAAAGAGCACTGGATTTGTCCCTGTACTAACCCTGATTAATTACTACTTATTCAATGCCTTATTTAAATTAATATTGTATGCATCTCTTGCTCATAATAGCTTGCTGCAACCTGTTGTTTTTGCATATTGTTACACACTGTATATTGTGAGTACCTACTAGAGAGCTTTGTAAATATGTTTGACTCATATCTGTTATGTTCTATCTGTGTTATCTGAAGCTTTTCTCCCTGGTCCACCGCCGAAAATGGACATATATCCAGTCAGACTATCCCGGTCAACAATTGTAAAAATAAATAAATAAAAATGTACCATTGACAATGTGTACAGTACCTTCTTGTAGTGTTACCACTGCAGAATAACCTAGAGTTTTTTTGTTGGTCTATTGCAGACACCACTGCATCCTGTGAGCCCCATATCTTTGTTTATATTTAGCATGTTGAATATGTATTACACTGAATACTACTTATACACATGGCCGGCCTTAGGCATAGGCCAACTAGGCGGCCGCCTGGGGTGCCACTCTAGTAGGGGCGCTTTTCCTGTATTTATTTGGTGTCAGTAGACTAGGATGGGGGCACCAGATGGTGTGGTGGGGGCGCTGTGGAGCCCTTTAGCCTAGGGCACATGTTAACAATGAGAACAAGGTCACAAAACTATGGAGAAAGGCAAGTAGTTGGCTTTATGGCAAACTGATCTCTCCTCCCTTTCATAGATCTGTGATCTTATTGTCAACATGAAATCAGCTTCAAAGCAGCCACTGGCACATTATACCCCACTGCAAAATCAGCGCACGCTGCAGCCATCCTAATAAACCTAACACACAATCCCACAGCAGACTACTTTTCAAAGGAACCATATGATAAAATGATTTCTTGGACAAAGCAGGCAGTTGACAAGGAGGACTCAAGAATCAAAACTATAAATTCTAGCACAATAAATTATGGCAAATTGCAGCATAACTGCATTTTTTGATGGCTTGCTCCACAAATCATAAATTTGTAAAATACTGTTTAAACAAGCCAGGAAGTGCTCACACTCTGCTGTGACTGCATCTTGAGACATGCATTGACCTCAGAGTTAAATATAACAAGTAGAAAACACAGGGGACAGAGCCATCTGTGAGGACTGATAGTTTGATTCTGCCCCATATAATATACTTTTTGGCTGATTTTCGTTCTGTCTCATTGCATTTTCTCATGCTTTAGTTTAACAGTGACATTCAGTAAAACCACTGGCACAAATATATGTTCATGTTTTTCACAGTGGTTGAACTACTGCACATTCGCATTACAGTTACGTTACTAAGCAATCGTTCCATGGTTGTTTTCCACATGTACAACAGGCCAGAGATAATGTAATGGCTCATCTAGTCTGCGTTATAGATACTACATGATAAAGTATTGCAAGTATAACATGCCATGTTATTCCTCTACTCCATCTTAGTCAGTGAGCATGTAGCTGAGTTTACTTTCTCACTTATACAAAAAATGGTGGTTTTATTAATAATGTCGTTACATAGTCACACATAACCTTAATATGTTCTTTAAATATGTTGTTTTTTGGTCCCATCTACATACAACGCAAGGGATGTGTGAATACAGCAGTGGTTATTGAATGCATATTTTAGTGATGTAGTCCATGGCATCACACAACCTAGTAAATGATGGACTCATTTCTCTGGCTCTTGTAGTACAGCTCAGCTCCACTGAGACTCATATTGCAGCCGCGGTACAAGGTATGACCCTTGAAGCATGTAGACCTTGCACCACACAGTGGAATGTTTAAATTCTTCCTTAGCACTGCGGTGGGAACATCATGTATTTAAAAGCATAAGTTAACAGCACATTGATTGTGCTGAGTCTGTACATCAATACCAGAGGATTAGAAAGTCTTGGTGGTAAGTGTTGCCATCATGTTCTTCGTAGTACCTGACTGTATTATCACAATTATGTTCTTCAGGATGTGGTGTATGAGGCCTGAGGAGAAGGTTCAGAGGGGAAGGATATAAAAAAGTGGGTAAAAGCCCTTGATAGTTATAGTAGGTAGCAGATCCTGTAGCAATGAAAATTTATCTATTTCTTATTTATTTATTTAAATGTATTCACCGGGAAAGTCTGACTGGGCACAAGTCCTTTTTCAGCGGAGGGCTGGGGAGAAAAGCTCTACATAAAACAATAGATTAAAAGGTAACAAATACAAATATACATACTCATTGTGATACAAAATTATTAATACAGGATATACCATGTTTTTAGTGAAAGATGGAAACAGGTAACCTGTAAATGGTTCATCTCCCAGGCCCATGCTTACACTTATCAAGGGTATCAGAACTTGTCAGAGATTTTGGATGCATGGCTAGGCTTAATAAGGCCCTTGTGGTCATTAGCCTAGTAAACACCTATGAACCTATAAGACAAATAATGAGCACACAGTATAATTAAACATATGTACTTAGTGAGTAATATACATATGTAAACTGAGATGTCATGTACAGGATGTAACCATCTATTTACAAGTGTATGACATTATCAGGCTGTAGGTTGAACCAAGAATGAAGCATTTTTAACTACAGAATAACGCATACAATTTTATGACAGTGCATATATGTTAGTAATGTTTGTTGCATGACAAACAGTGTTACAGTTGCTAGCTGAGTAATAGAGCTGCAGAGTTCTTAAGGTTAGGAGATAGGTGATAGGGAAGTAAAGTGAGAGATCATCCTTGATTAGTACAGGAGCATAGCCATGTAGTAGACAAGTTTTTAGTGTTCTTGTGAAGTGGAGTATACTGATATTGGAAGTTATAACATAGGACAGCTTGTTCCAGGTTTTAGCTATGAAGCTGGAGAAAATGGAGTCTCCAGCAGTAATACTGGATTTGGTTACACTTAGTAGGGGTTTATTATTGGAGAGGAGGGTCCTGTATTTGGAGAAGGGGTGTGGTAGGTTCTCTAGGGCAGAGGTTTTATGTGGCTGGTAGAGCATCTTATGGGCCATGATTAATTGATTGTAGAGTAAGAGGTGCAGGAGTTCTAGTCACTTGAGTTGTTTAAGTGTGGTGCAGTGATGTCCCCTGAAAGGGGAGTCTGTGGCAAACTTAGCACTTTTGTTATAGCAGGACTCTAGCTTTGTCAGGTGCATTTTTGGGAGATTAGTGAGAATACGTGAGACGTAAAAGAGAGGTGAGATGTGTTTGAGCTATTGTAGTTTTTGTGGTATTTGTAAGATGCTGTTTATTTCTATATAGCATTCCAAGTTTTTTTTATGAACTTTCTTTATAGTTTGTGAGATGTGGATGTCGAATCTCAGTTTGGTATCTATCATGACTCACAAGAGTTTAGTGTGGCTTACAGGTGAGATGATAGTCTGGTTTCTAGATGTGATATTAAAAAGGGAAGGGATATTGGTGGCCTGCTAGGATGGAAAAGCATCAGTTTGGTTTTATTGGGGTTCAGGATTAACTGGGCATTGCTTAGCCAGGTTTCTACTGCAGTAAAGAATTCTTGTGTTAGTGGCTGTAACTCTGTTATAGTGGGAGCTGAGCAGATCAAAATGGAATCATCTGCATACTGAATCACAGTAACTTGTGGTGTAGAACTATGGAACTTATTAGTAAAGACAGAGAAAAGTAGTGGACCTAGTATGGACCCTTGGGGTACACCTAGGGTAAGTGGCAGTAAAGGAGAGAGATTTTGTTGCCATAGTACTGCTTGATGACATCCAGTGAGTTAGTCAAGAAACCAGGAAAGGGTTGGTGGGCTTGTATTCAGTTTGCAGAGTGATTTAATTAGCTTGCTGTGGGAGACCATGTCAAATCCTTGGATAGAGCAAGAAAGACAGCAGATACAATATGACCATTTTTCTATGTTGGTTGATTGTGTTGGTGAAACATAGTATAGCAGTGGTGGTGCTGTGGTGGGGGTGGAAACCGTGTTGGATAGAAGATTGGGAATGAGAGGGGAGATTATATAAAGAGGCAGATGCTAAGAAAAAGGACTCGGTTGAGTTATCTTGTAAAGATAATTAATGAAAATGACAAGGACTCATGTCAGACCAAGGCTCACAGTGTTGTGATCAAGATAACCTGTAGCATATTCAAAATGCACTAATTACATGCTGAGTAGAACATGGTAGTCATCACAGAGATATTATTGAATTACATATTTAGTTGCTAATGATCTTGTTTTCTAATAAAATATTGCATAGATAGACAGTCACTCCACAGTGAGTCAGTTGAGTGTGAACCACCATTTAATTTATTTTTGTGTGCATGGTTTTGGGTTGCTTGCTGAGCAGAATGATTGAGTGGATGGTACTATGCACCTGTAGAGGAATATGCCAGGCAGGAGCGGCCTTAGGTCAACTGGTGCCCTAGGCAAAAGGGCTCCATGGTGTCCCCCTTACATCACCTGGTGCCCCCATCCTGGTCTACCTACACCAAATAAATACTGGAAAAAACCCTCCTGCTAGAGCTGTGCCTTAGGCAGCCACCTAGGTGACCTATGCCTAAGGTCGGCTGAAGCTGCAGAATCCTAAAACATGCTTGTCTAACTGGTTGGTGCTGGTCATGGAAAACAAAACGCGCAGAGTGGATTTTAGAATGGGAGCTATAAGGCTTCAGGAACTGCAACTCTTTGAAAGCTGAAACAAATTATATCATTAAACAGCCCCACAAATAGAAATGACTGAAGACAAGCTGCTAAACCAACATGTGTAATACATTATGACAGGGTGCAATTTTTTTAATAGTAACCAGTAATAAAAATAATCACAGCAACTACATTTGGAATAATGACTCCAAGGACTGCCAGCAACAGCTGTGAGAAACTATCACTACACTAGAAATATATTTTACTAGACTGCATCACTGCACCAAAATATATCTTACTGGCTTACAGATATATCTTACTGGCTTATTGTGTTGTAAATGTATTTTACTGAATGGCATGCTTCTACATCTGACATAATGCTTTATGCTGTGTTCAGAATATGCACAGTATAACAGATCATAGTTAGTAAATTCTATTATTTTGAAGTAAACACCTTATTTTCATAAGCACGATCACTAGTACAACTGCTTCATTTATAGTTCATGTTTAGTGTCCACTTTCTAACTAGCAGTTACATTATACTGCATTAACAAAGTCTGTGTCCATAGACTTTATATATGTTTGCAAGATATCATTGTTTAACTTCTTCAGGAATACATTTCAATGATTGTTATATATTTTGATAAATCTACTCTGCAGTAGTTAACATGTAGAAAAATATGTAACAGTCATTGAGAACTCAGGGCAGAAGAACAGCATGAACAACAGAGATATACAGCCTGACTCAATAAGTAACAAACGCTGAGCTTTTGTAAACAACAAATGCATTTCAAACCAGAAAATATGTCACTTGCACTGAAGTGATCTTAAACAGTACAGAGCTTTTTTATTCATAAATATGTTTTATTACACTAACTAAAGAACTGGTCAAGGTCTTGCATTATCACATAATTGGACATGTAAGGTCAGAAACATATAAAAGCTAGTCATGTTATAGGTTATACAGTTAGCATGACTGGCATTTGTATGTTTCGGACCTTATATGTCAGAAACATATAAATAAACACGACTGGCCAGCAAATGTGAAACCAGAGCACTGTTAAAAAAGAATCAGAAAGAAAAAATGAATGAAATACATAGCTTTTATTTCCAAACCGGTTTCGGCTAAACAGCCTTCTTCAGTGAAAAAGTCTATGTCACATAGTTGAAATCTAATGAATATTTATATGAAACCCCAACCAATGGGATACATGGTATGTTCATATAAATGCCAGTCATGTTATACAGTTAATATACTTGTCATTATTTTATTTGTTTGTTTATTTTTGTACCTTTTTTCATTTACCTTGTCCTCTCACTGTGGTGTCCCTTCTCTCATACTACAAAGTGTGGCAGGCTTCCATATGGCTCTCTGTTTGGCTTTTTTTTCTTTCAGCTGTTCCCATTAGGGGTCACCACAGTGGATCATCTGTTTCCATTTCTTCCTGTCCTCTGCATCTTGCTCTGTCACACCAACCACCTACATGTCCTCTCTCACCACATCCATAAACCTTCTCTTAGGCCTTCCTATTCTCCTCTTACCTGGCAGCTTCATCCTTAGCATCCTTTTCCCAGTATACCCAGCACCTCTTCTCAGCGCATGTCCAAACCAACGCAGTCTCGCCTCTCTGGCTTTGTCTCCAAACCGTCCAACCTGGGCTAACCCTTTGATATACTTATTCCTAATCCTGTCTACCCTCATCACACCCAGTGCAAATCTTAACATCTTTAACTTTGCCACATCCAGCTCTGACTCCTGCCTTTTTGTCAGTGCCACTGTCTACAACCCATATAACATAGCTGGTCTCACTACCCTCTTGTAGACCTTCCCTTTCATTCTTACTGGTACTCATCTGTCACAAATCACTCCTGACACTCTTCTCCACCCGTTCCACCCTGCCAGTACTCTGTTCTTCACCTCTTTTCCACACTCGCCATTACCCTAAACTGTTGATCCCAAATATTTAAACTCATCCACCTTCGCCAACTCTACTTCCTGCATCCTCTCCATTCCTCTATCCTCCCTCTCATTCACACACATATATTCTGTCTTAGTCCTGCTGACCTTCATTCCTCTCCTCTCTAGAGGATATCTCCACCTCTCCAGAGTCTCCTCAACCTATTCCCTACTCTCACTACATATCACAATGTCATCTGCAAACATCATAGTCCACGTGGACTCCTGTCTGATCTCATCTGTCAACCTGTCCATCACCACTGCAAATAAGAAAGGGCTCAGAGCTGATCTTTGATGTAATCCCACCTTAAATGCATCTGTCACTCCCACTGCAGATCTCACCACTGTCACACTACTCTTATACATATCCTGTACCACTCTTACATACTTCTCAGCCACTCCCAACTTCCTCATACAATACCACGACTCCTCTCTAGGCACCCTGTCATATGCTTTCTCTAAGTCCACAAAGACACAATGTATAATACTATATAATACTAATATTATTATTATAATATATCTCCCCAACTACCTGTCTCCATAGGGGTTCCCCAAGGATCCATCCTTGGACCCCTACTCTTCTCTGTTTTCACCAATAATCTAGCCTCTGCCACCAAACTTGGCACACTCATACAATACACAGATGACTCAACCATCATCTGCTCAGCCCAGTCCCTACCCAAACTGCAAAAAGTCACACAGGAAGTCTTTTCCTCTGTTGAAACTTGGTTATCCGATGCCCAATTAATACTCAACCCAAACAAAACTAAACTACTCATCTTCCAACCCACCAAACATACTCAAAACAACTCTCACTTTAACATCACAGCAAAGGACAACACCACTATATACCCAACTGAACACACCAAATTGCTAGGAGTGGAAATAGACAATAAACTAAAATTTGACATTCACATATCCTTGACCATAAAAAATGTCCACAAAAAACTAGGAGCGCTATACAGAAATAAGCAACTTCTCACCAAAGCAGCAAAGATTTCAATAGCAAATTCCCACCTTATCTCCACCCTACTTTATGCCTGTCCAATATATACCAACCTAAGGCAATGCGATCTAAACAAGCTAGAGACCTGCTACAACAAAATCGCCAAATTCACCACAGGGGTATCCTACCGTAGTCACCACTGTCTCTCACTTGCTAAACTGGGCTGGCTTGAACTCCCTCACCTCCTTCAATGGTATCAACTCTCACTCACCCACAAACTAGTAAATCATCCACTAAATGTCCCATCCCTCCAGAATCTATCTATCCAACCCTATCGCATCACCAGACCACTAAGATCCAGCAACAAAAATCACTTGCAGATCACTAAAGCCAATAACTCTGCTGGTGAAGCACTATTCTCTTGCACCATAGCCAAATTATGGAACTCCCTCCCACCCACAATTACCTCCATACCATCATGCACCCACTTCAAAACTTTACTAAAAGCGCACCTAAAAACATGCTGGCTATGCCCTTGCAACTCCCACTCTAATATCACCCTCCCCTTCCAACCACTACCTTTCTTTCCACTCCACTAACTACCTTGATTATAGCAAGCTCAGATGCTCATAAGCCAGTACTTATTATACAGCAGGAACTTCTTCTTGTAACATTTGTTAATGTTTGTTATGTACTTCACAGATAAAGATTCTAGTTGTCTACTGATGTACTATGTTCTTCATCTGTAAATATGTTGTAAGTAATTGCTATGTAAATTGTTAATCGCTATGTAATCCAATGTAACTACTGTCTGTTTATTTTAACTGTGGAGCTTTTCTCCCCGGGCCTCCGCTGAAAATGGACCTACGTCCAGTCGGACAATCCCGGTCAACAAATATAAATAAATAAAATAAATAAATAAATATAATGTATTAATACTAGTAATAATAATAATGCCCATTTGTTAATCAGGTAGGCCGACTAGACATATGGTTCCATTTAATGGGCAAAACAGGACAAATGTCTACCTAAGTGACTTGCTCACAATAGGCAATTGAGGGCTGAGAGAATTCAACCTTGTATCACAGGAGCTGTAGCTCACAACCTTAACCTCTTTGCTGACTGCCAGACAATAACCTTATATTATATACATCTTATACCATATGTCCTTGGTACAGAACAGTAGATGTAGTCCCATGCCACAGGTTTGCTAAGAATACATGGACTGCAGTGGATATGTGCCAGGTTGTATTTTTTTAGCTTTCCTGACCCAGTCCCTTGACTCTTTTGGATTTCAATGCAACCAAAGGAAAATCATAGAAAATGTTTCAAATTTAAGCTATTGGTGGGATTCCACGTGTCTTACACTAGTTCCTTTATTGTCCTGCTATCTGTGGTTATACTGCCCTAAGGGAAATTCAAAGGAAAGAGCTACTGTAGTACTGGTGAGTATGTATCCAGGAAAGTGCTACTTAGAATATTTGTAAAAGCTGCAAGATATAACCACTAGCTCACCTTTAAAGGTGTGCCACAGATAAAATGCAAGTATAACACAGGTACAAAATCTCAGCATTGATTACCTCTACCAGATTTGATAAGATAGCACTTTTAAACACAAATGTCTGAAATAAAAAGGGAGAAATCTCCACACCCCCTTTAACTTGTACATATCAAATTCATGGTCACACAGACATGAAGGGAAAAATTTCCCAAAATGTTAGACAGACATAGACACAGACACAGTCACTGGCATTTAGTTCTCGGTTTCTTGTGATACTGTCACTTGACGCTCTGGGAATTTGATACATTAAAATAAAACATGATGCAGCAGATTTCAGGTAATCTTCAGTACTATAGTACTATGAATACTCTAACAATTTGGAAAAAAATAAAATGTAATATATCAGGCATTGTAGTTATATTAGGTTTATCAACAGAAAAGACTAATAGTCCATCTAGCTTGTCCATTAGTTTAACATTCTAGCTTCACAACTATTTTTTCTACCTGTCCCACATAATGTTGAAATTATTCCTTCTCCACATTCTATTCAGGTATTCCTTTCATGCGTCCACAACTCTCTCAGCGAAAAAAGTGTTTGTACAGATTTAGGGAGAATTAGGTCCCTACAATCTGTTGTTCCTGGTGCCTTTTTCTTATTTATTTCTTGTTCAGGGTGATCTCATCACAGTTCTTTGATGTTATCTTATGCACACTTATTGTGTCTCTTCTACCTCTTCTTGACTGTAGTGAACAGATGCCCATCTCCTCTAATTTCTGTTTGTATCCCTTTCCCCCCATCGCATAAACATTTCTGGATATCTACTGGACATCCTGTCACAGCATGTTGGCCCTTTAATGTAAATGATTCCAAGAAATAGGTGTAGTACAAATTATACACCCAAGAATCACTTGATAGAAAGGAACCATTACTTTCTTGCGTTTTGAGTTAATTCTTTTGAGATCACATCCTAGCCTTTTGTTCACTGCTAATAGAGTTCTAGTTATTTATTCATGATGGTCCAGTGTAAATGTAATAGTTACTTCTAGACCCTTTCTGTGTTCTGTCATTATTAATTATGAATCTTTAAGTAGTAGTTTTCTCTAGAGGTATGGTATTTTAAGTGCAGCACCTTACATTTTTTTCCACTGAATAGCAACTGTCATCTTTCTGTCATTCTTATCCAAGCCGTTTCTTAGCGTTCTCTCCTCCCCACTACTGATGTATCGTTTTTATGTGATCTGCAAAGAGAACGGTCATTTTCTATTCTCTCAGTTATGAATGAAACACACACCCACGCAATGAACAGTACAGGACCCACTAATGATCTCTGTGGGTTTCCACAAATCAGTTTTCTTATTCTGAAAAACACGCCAGTCACCTCAGCCTTCTGTTGTCCACTTTCTGATATGCTGCAGTCCAGTACCAAGGTATTGATCCCATCTTTAGTCATTCGGCTGTTTCCACAAGTCACCTGTTTGACAATGAGTCATATCCTATATATAGAATATTTCAGGAACTCCTTTGTTAAATAGTCCTGTAATTCATTCATAAAACTGTATTGAACTCCATTTGCAGCTTCTGGTAATAAAACCATTCTGACTACTGCCTTGGAGCAAGGTTGCTCTCCCTCAAGCAAATGGCCTATCTTTCTCATGATTTTTTTTCTGTAATGTTTCCTCCTGATGCCCCTAAAGTAACAGACTTGTAATTCATTGGACTTTTTCTGTTTTCTCCCATGTAAAGCGGTATCACATATGCCATCTTCTAGTTCTCAGCTGCCTCAGTATTAGCCAGTGATTTGCTTGCTAACTTCATCTCATGGCTTCTACCAGCACATTACCCAAATTCCAGAGAGTCCTGGGTGGCAAGCCATCTGGTCCTTGAACATCACCCTTACTTAAGGTAGCCAGTTATCTTTCTGCCTTAACTCCTGTCTCTCAATCTTTGTCCATTGCTCTCCCAACTCTATAATTTTTCTCTCTGTCCTAAGTTGTCATCCTACCATCCTTGCACACTTTAGTCAATTTGGTCCTTGTTTTCCATTCAGCAATATTTCTTAAACTCATTCACTTCTTGATGCTGATTGCCATTTTGGTTTTAGCTGGTACTTTAAATCTTCTCACCACCTTCTTATTTTCCTTCTAATTTCCTTGTACTGTACACCATTAACCACCCCACACTGACCTTGCCACCCTTTGTAAGCTTTATCTTTAGCCTTATAACTTACCTGACATTTGTACATAGTCACACAGTCTCTTCCCAAACCCATAGCCTCTTGGCACAAGAAATGAGGACAAAGCCAAGAATGAGGGGATGGAGGTTGAAAATCAGGAAAAGATTTTAATTATTGCTCTTATAAGCTTAGAAAGTTGCTGGCATGACAGGTTTTGTGTTAACATGCATTTACTGAAGGATATAAAGTCCGAAACTCAAATGTCTGTCATTATGACTGACTTCAGTTCTTAATAATCTGTCAGAAAATCAAAACGTTTATGAACAGAACAAAAATATGAGGCAAAAGCCTGGACATTCTGCAAAACTTTGGATAGTTGAAGGTATGCCTTTTCCTTTTTCCGTCCTTACATTTCTCTCAGTCTATGCTGTGTAGATTTAATCAGTTTTCTCAATGAATTTATCTCAGCCTTGACACTATTTCACAACTCAGTACAAGCTACCTGTCTGATATTTCAGATCATTTGTGTTTTTGATTGCTCATTTTTAACTCTTAGTAAACTAAAGAGTAGATGTTCATGACACCGTTTGCCTTTACATAAGCAAATAGTGATCAACTAGTAACACACTCGCATGAAATCCCAATGTCAGTGATACATTAAAATGTATTTTGTGAGAATAATAAAACCTCTCTATACCTGATGCCGTGACCTGGATGTATTGGAGTGGTAACTAAAGAAGGTAATTTGACCCAGGGGCATTAAAAGCACCCAGATTAACAAGCCACATTTGTTTCTTTCTGTTCAAGATATTTTTATTGTCATGGTTGTTAATAATAGAGCCACTAGGTTTGACTGTAGCAATAAAATTAACTCTGGCAGTTTCAAGTTTTCATTTATATTTAACTGGTGCATTGCCGTCTTTCAAGCTGTGGCAATCACTCCACCCCCCCATCTAAAACGGACATGTTCTATCAGTACTCAACCTTCAGATCCAAACAGAGAGCGCAAAACATTCAAAACCAAGCTCTGGAAACCACAATGCTGAATACGTTTCAATAACTGTTGCTAATTGTTACTTGCTATACAGTTATTTTTTTTACTACAGACGTGGCTGAAGAGGTGTTCATGTTTTGACATTATATTTTATTTCATATTGCTTATCCATTTTGATTATATATTATTCCTCTTAGGTTTTCACTTCATTCAGTATTCTAATATTTTCAGGTTTCATTTGTGAGTTTTGTTTATAAATGAATTCATTGCTGTTATTTTATTGGTTGATCACCAGATGATGGCAAGATAACGTGAATGTTGTCATTTGACTACCACATTATTTTTGTTATTTTTCCACAAAGTCTGCTGTTACCTAGTATTTGATGAAAAAAGTATTTGCTTCAGCTGTAGTACCTAATGCTACTGTTTTACTAAATGGTTATCAGATGATGCTAGTTGATATAAATGCGTTGTTTACTATAAATGAAGCTTATAACAGTCTATTAACACTAACTGCTGATAACAAATGTGAACAGAAGTGGTCTGTCAATCTGGGTGATTAAATATTCTTCAGGGCAAAATGAAATACTCCATTACACATTCACATATGTTTATATTTCAGCATCAGTCAGGCCCAGTTAAGTTTATCTATTTATTTTTTACAGTGTCAGTATAATTATAATTCTTAACATATGAATCTCATGCTCCTTTGTTAGCAGTTGACTATTGGATGGGGTTATTGGCAGTGAATTCTGCTGTTTATTGTAGCTGTTTATGAAAAAAATATTAACTTCTCTTTAGCAACTTACTTTATTTCATATACTACATACATTTCTCGGTTTCCAACTCCAGTCTGTACTCTATACGTTTTTTTTTTGTAGCTTCAAATATGAATGCTTTTCATACTTGAATTTTATGCTGCTGTTTTATTAGGTGGTCACCAGATGGTGCTTTTTTGCAATAAATAACAACTTCACTACAGCTGAAGCTTATAACACACTCTGTTAGCACCACCTAACAGCAGCACTAACAAAATGTGCACAAAGTGGTTTGTCAATCTGGATGATTATACATGCTTCCAGGTGCAATGAAATACTCCAGTAAACATCCCCTATGCTCCAGCATTAGGTCCAGTAAGCTTTATATTTCTTACAATGTCAGTGTGAGTGTTTTATTGTATTTGAATCTCAAGCTGCTATATTACCAGTTGGGTACCTGATCAGGATATTTAACAAGAACTTGCTGTTACTGCAGATTTACATGAAAAAGCTACATCCTTCTGTTGTAACAGCATGCTTTATCTCATTTATAGTATTCAGTCATAGCTTTTCATTTCAGTCAGTGTGATACTAAAGTATTTTTTTATTCTAAATGTAAATGTTTTCATACTCATGTTTCATGCTTCTGTTTTACTATCTGGTCATCAGAGAGTACTACTTGCTATAAATGTGTTGCTTACTACTGATGAAGAACAGAACTGTTTCTTTTTGGATTACATGCCATTTTTAATTTTTTGAGTATTTATCATTCCCAGAGTATTTTTATAAAAAAATGAGGAAGCATGTAAGCTTTTATTGCTGTATCTTTCATCATCTTTTACTTTCAGTTTATTGAGTTTGAGCAGCCTTATACCCACTGATTAATTTGCTGTTTTGAATCATGTGACCATTCATGATCTGTATTTAAATATCACTTCATTCATTTCTGAGTTTTTATACACTGAAGAAACCCATTTTGGTGAGACTTTGGTTTGCTGTTTTGTGGTGATGCACATCAGAGTAAAGCCATATTATACCATGGCTCTGTAGCATGAAGAGATAGAGCCCTTACTGTGACCTAGGTGAACTGAGATGACTATCGGTTCAGGTGTTGGAAATGCCAGAAAGAGAATTGTGGGAAAGAGCAGCTTTACTGCTTCACCCAATTAAGGAAGGAGAGAGGGAGGTTTCTGTCCTTGCCATAATCTTGGGGAAGATCATTGTATCACAAATTAAACTATGGCATCTGGGGGGGGGGGGGGGTGGAGATAACTGATATTCCATGTGATGATGGGCGGACTGTCACTAGTATTGCCCAGTTAGGGCATTCCATTAAATCCTCTCTAGTATGCTGGGTCAGATGTATGTGACTCTGCAGGGTGCTCTGCTCTACTTCTCACGCACAACCTGCCATTAATGTGGTCCCAGCCCTGTGGGATAGTACTAGGGACATTAAAGGAGTCTATGGGAAAATGATGTAAAAACATACTTTTTTTATTTTGCCATGAATTACTGTACCTCCTAAAGCTGCCTACAGCAAAATAAGTACTCATTCCTAATTTTCTTTTCTTTTTATCCTCATCTTCCCTCATGGGGCAGACACCCTGATTTATTTGCATAGCTAAATTTGTCCCATAATGCACTATGAGAATTCAGATTGTGATAAAAAGTAGTCCTACTATTTGTTGTTGGAGTAGACTTCCATTAACCTAGAACGGAGCATCTGAAAAAACTGCCAAGTTTGAGAGTCTGCAGATCATGTGTCATTGACTAGTCTGCACTGAGTTTTACAACATTCTCCGGAAGAAGCTTGCAAAATGGACGCACACTATCAAATTGGGTGACTCCACATCAACCAGCAGACCTTTTACCAGTGGGGAGCCACAGGGGTCAGTGCTGGGCCCCCTACTGTTTGGTATATACTTCTCAGAAGTTCAGGTCAAAACTAAAGGGTTGTGGCTGACCAAGTTTGCAGACGACTGCAAACTAGGTGCAATCATTGAATCCCCAAATGATGTCAGTATACTCCAGGATGGACTCTCAGATATCAACGACTGGTGTATTAGTCATGGTCTCAAACTGAATGCAAAGAAATGCATCATCATTCCCTTCGGCACAAACAACGTCCCTTCACACTATTAGATCAATAACAGTACCCTAAGTACCCATGAAGTGGTAAGGGACCTGGTATCACATGTTGACCGCGACCTTAACTTCAACCCCCACATGTCTGCCATTGTAAGGAAAGCTTTCCACATAGCCAACTTGATTATTAAAGGCAACGCCTTGAGAGCAAAAGAAGTTATAACTCCCCTATACTTGGCACTTATCCAGCTCATAATTGAGTATAATGCCCCTCTCTGTATGTATCATAAACACCTACAGGAATTAGAGAGACCTCAGAGGTTTCTAACAAAGACGATCAAGTGTCCCCCTCAACAGGGCAGCAAGCAGGTGTCAGTACAGATTTGCTCCAGCACATGCACACATACACACACACACACACACACACACACACACACACACACACACACACACACACACACACACACACACACACACACACAACAATGATACATGGCTATTGTGGTCAAATCTGTTTGCTCATTGTCACTACACTTGTCTCCAAATCTAGTATTATGACATCTGCTACCCATCACCTTGTCAGCACTTGTCAGTCCACAGCTGCAAATTTTGCTGTCCATTACTCTTTGACTAGCGTGCACACACTCGTATGCATGCACACACATGCACGCACATTACAGGTGTTGATGAACAGTGGGGCTTTGACTCCCTCTCCCCAAAACAGTGCTGTAATGGCTAAGAGGTGCAAGTAAAGCTTCAAACCAGTGCCAATTCAGCTTTACTTTACAGTTCTGTCACTCCATATATGTAATAATTACACATGGGTGCACACACACACACACACACACACACACACACACACACACACACACACACACACACACACACACACACACACACACATCCAGAATAATCCATGACCATGATTTAGTGGCCAGCTCTCTACAAAACAGTATTGAATGGCTACTGTGTCCAAATCAACTGCTGTTTTTGTGCAGACACCCCCCACTTGCTCGCATGCCTGCCCCCTCATACACACACACACGCACATGCTCAACCCTCTCACACACATATGCATGCCTGCCCCCTTGTACAAACGGGTCTACCTGACAACGTCGACAGCTGAGAATGCCGACAATGAGAACACCGACGCCAGAAGATCGACAACTGAGAAGACCGATGGATGAAAACCCAGACGCTGAGAACACCGACATGGGAAAAGGCTGTGTAAGTATGCAGTATTGATGGACGTTAGGGTGCGAGTAAGGTAAGTGTGCAATATTGACGGTCTGTAGGGATAGGGGTGGGTTAAGTGAGTTAGGGTTAGGGCGCGGGTTAGGTAAGTGTGCGGTAGTGATAGTCTTTGGGTTAGGGGCGGGTTAAGTGAGTTAGGGTTAGGGCGCGGGTTAGGTGAGTGTTTGATAGTGGCAGTCTTTGGGTTAGGGGTGGGTTAAGTGAGTTAGGGTTAGGGCGTGGGTTAGGTGAGTGTGCGATAGTGACGGAACTTAGGGTTAGGGTTTGGGTTAAGGTTGTAGATAGTTGTGTATGTGATGTTTAGTGTGGGTTTGTAAGGATTTTGGTGTGCTTGTGTTGTGTGTGTGCTTTTTGGACAGGGGATTTGTTTTGTTTGTTGATTGTCGGTATTATGGTGTGTCGGGCATGTGAGGTTTTGTGTTTGTGAACTGTCGGTTATGTGGTGTCGGTGATTTAGTTGTCGGTGTTGTGGTCTGTCGGTGTTGTCAGGTAGACCCGTACAAACACATGCATGCACACCCACCCCCTCGCACACACACATGCGCACACAACCCCCCTCACACACATGCAGTTATGTGCATGCCTACCACAGACATACACACACGCAAACACACACACACACACACACACACACACACACACACACACACACACACACACACACACACACACACACACACACACACACACACACACACACACACACACACACACACATGCTGACCCCCTCACACACATGCTCACTCATCCTACATATTAAAAGAGAACACTGCTCCACTTACTCTTAAGTGAAGGAATGAAACCTCATTAATTTAGAAGCTAGAACAGTAAGCATGTGAATGACTACAGAAACTATATTGTGTGAAGGCAGTTAAATAACAATGAACCTGACTTCTTCTGATAGGAAGGGAGTGGCACTTCAGAAAATGATAGTCATAACCATCTGAAAAGGGATTGCAGACAGCAGGACTCCTAAGTGTGCTTAGGTTTAGAACAAAAGACAATGGAAGAAGTGGTTTGACAGAAAGTAATGGCCTGACGTTTATGCCACAGGTAGCTATGACGCCTACAGGTGTCTTACTTTGGCTGTCTGATGCCTTGTCATACATCTTACTTCAAAGGAAAGAGAAAGTATAATAACAGTGAGCCATGTAAAATGGACAAAATCTAATGTCATCAAGTATCCAAATACATTATCTACAACAGCATTGCATCTCCCCCCATGGAAATGTATAGAAATTTATTCAAGATATCATCTATCATCTCAACATAAATATATCTAGACCATGGTTATCTGAAAATTCAAATGCACACATAAATGCCAACAATTAAAGATAAACAGTTATGTACATGCACATTCATATATGGTACTGGCTCTTTTGAATGAATCACAGTTCACTAAATCATTTTGGACTGAAAAAAACTGACAATCTCATTTGACTGAAATCAAATTTGACTAAATCATGATTGACTGAAAATGATGAGGTCTACGCAGTCATTTATGTTCGAATGGAAGCAGTGACTGACTATCTTTCTTTTCTCCACTGTTGTGTGACTGCATGATTAGTATATTTAAATAAGGGAGTCTGTGGGACAAATATCTTCCATGCCATCACCTTCGCTCTTCAGACAAAAATCTGCTTACAAATACTACGTTTAAAGTCTATACTCACACTCTTTAGCAAAAGTCTGGAATATGATCCATGCACCAGTCAAGGTAATACACAGCATTCATTTATTAAAACTGCAAATAAACAAACTCCTCTCTGCCTCCTGGCTTTGCACTTACTGCTGTCCTGGTTAAAATTTTAGCTCCTTCTCCTTTAAAACCTGTATGCATCCTATCTTTCCTTTTCATCCCTCTTACTTCTTTTACTCATTATTTCCTGCCCCCCCATATCTCACCCAGTTACTTCTAACAAATACTTTTTCTCCTTCTTCCCTCTCTTCCTGTCCTCCATATCCACCATTTGAAGTTTTCCACCTTGACATTTGCTTTATGAGTGCAAATTTCAATGCTACATGATACTGTATTTATCTTTTAATTATGGTATATGTGTATTATTTATCTTATCTTTTATCTTATTATCTTTTAATTATGGAATATGTGTATTATTATACATGCCATATGTGCATTAATATTTCTATTAATCTATGTATTTACAGTATATTGTAATATGATGTCAGTTTTCATCTATGTATATGCATTTTCTGTTCTTTATTTGTGGAGACCCCCCCCCCCACTGGGCTTCAGCTGAAAATGAATAAAAATTGCAGAGTCTCTTAAAAGTTCACTACCTAAAATCTCAAAGGCCTCTGAGACACAAAGATTACAATTCTTCATCAAACTCCAAAACACATTACCAGTACAATATCCACCATGACACATTCAGACACATCTCAGTGTGTCATTGTCTAAGCACATAAGGCAGATGACCTCACAATCCAATATTTGGTCATTGGAGACTCTATTGTGAGACACAATGGTGTCCCACTCTGCTCACTGAGCAAGGATAGGGTTATAGTCAGTTGCCTATCAGAACCAGGCTCCATCAAATCATGCACACATTCAAATCTCTGAACCCCAAGCATTAGTACGATTTAGTCATAGTCCACATGGACATAAATAACCTGAGACATACCTCCCTGAGCTATATAAAGAGAGAGAGACATGATGGAACTATCCAATGATTAGTCCCAGGCAGGTATGAGCAGTGAGCAGCATTCCACCTTCTCCAAGGCTGATGCCACAAAACAAATGGAAGATATTGTCTTTTCACTCCTTGCAAGCTCTCTGCACACTATTGAATATAGATGCCTGTGCATACCTCTCAACCTGGAATCATCAAAAATCTGGACAAGGCCCATGAAAAATAGGTACAAATCTGTATGCTGATTAACATCTAATTTGCATACATACTTACGTAACCCCACCCACTCCAATGGAATTGTGGGATACCAACTTTCAAACGCAAAGTCGCAAACTGAAGAACAAACAACCAAAATATGGCACCACACCAGAGTCCCCCTGCAGCCATTCCAATGTCTCATTATGCATGCATACTGCTTTACTTCTACAATGATTATTTGGATTTTATTTTTACATTTTACAGCACAACAATGAAAAAACACTAACAGACATCTGGTAAAAGCAATACAGTCTCACAATGAAAATAGGCTTGGCATTAAAACTTCTCTGCCCTTGAAAATCACATTCATTGAAACAGCATTGAAACCCATACAACGTCTAAAGAAAATGCATCTGGCCAGTGGTGGATAAAGATTTCCTTTGGGCTGTTTTCAAATCATTGGTCCCTTGCACACAAAACAAGAAACATACATGTGTTCTTTTCTTTGATACACCTCCCTGACGTTATTAAATTATATTCCTTGTATAATACAACACACTTGTTTTAAATTATATTCTTTGTATAATACAACACACTTGTTAGAGCGCATTTTAAATTTATTGTTTGAACATTTTTCCAGTAGGCTGTACTGTAGGCAATGAAACAATAATGACAAAACTGCCAAATTCAGAACATTTCCATCATAAAAGTCTACCTCCACACCCACACCATAAATAGAATGATAGCAGTGTAACCCATAGGCATCTTGCACAGCATCTCACACTTATTTTCAATTTCATTTTTTTTTGTTTTGGGGCGATGACAAAAGGTCATAAACCAGGGACACATTTTAAACATTGCTTGTATAATTTTGTAAAGTTGCTAGAATAAAATGTTGTATTACCACCATGCATTTCACTGGCAAGTTTTTAACCCAGGACCCTATGCACTGCAGTCAGAAAAACATACCACTATGCCAAATCATCAGCCTTCTGAAAAATAGGAAGACTTAAACTTAATGGCTATCATTTAGTGAATTAATTTCTCACTTTTCACTTCTCAATCTCTTAGCACAAAAAACCTGGGCAAAGTTACAATAATTGTCATTCTTCTAATTGAATTGTGACTTCATGACAAACCCAACTTATAGACTACATACATTGATGGGTAACATGATTTTCATTCATATTGCTGTTCGCTGCCCTCATGCCTCCATAAAGAAAAAAAACACTTTCACCACTAACTACCTCTGCCTGCTATGCAGTACCCTGACATTGCCATGGAGTGACTCTGTAGCAAAATGTACATGGACACACACACACACACACACACACACACACACACACACACACACACACACACACACACACACAGACAATAATGACACCACAAAGAACACAATTCAACAAAAATGGACAAAATGTTATCTACTTTTTTTTAATTTTGGTACAGCATGGTGGTGAAATACTCTCTACAGCTATCTTATTCCTAAGTAGTACAATAAAACGTCCAATTAAATGAAAACCAAATTAAATGTTATGCAGTTTCCAGTTACATACATTACAGCTTTGAACAAATCTACCACCCTCCATGTGAACGTAAGTCACTCTCCTATCCCAAATAAACCTCCACACACCATGATAGCCCTGGTAAAACACTTTCCCAAAGTAAAAAAAAAAAAAAAAAAAAATATATATATATATATATATATATATATATATATATATCACAATCAGAAATGAAAGATCAGATATAAAACATGCATGTTTCAGAGGGTATCTGGTGACCTGGTGATAAAATGATAGCAGTTTTAGTCCTGAAGAAAAAACAAGCAACCTATGATGGACTGCAGGACCAAAGGATATGTGCATTTCTCTACAGCAAACACACATACAGACATACACACACATATCCACTGAAAGAAAAGAAAAAAATAATACATGGTACAGTGCCCTGATGTTAGAATGATGGATGGAATATGTTGAAGGTCTCTTACATCAACTAAAATTCCTTTGACAACTTTACACCAGTGGAATGTTTCATCTAAAGCTACAAAAATACAAAAAAAAAATAGTGTTTTTTTTTTTTCCAAGAGATCAAGTCCTCCGCACACCTTCCCAACCCTTGCAACTCAGATATACCAATTCTGACATTACACTACAATGGGGAAAGCAAGAAATAAATCCAATGAGCGAGCAACAATGAATATATCCATTGGAGGCTAAGCCAGGAGCTTTCGAGTGAGAGAGAATATAAACACCTCTCCTTACTTACATTATTCTCCATTGTTTACAGGCAGGCCGGTTGTTCAAACTGTCCTCACTTACTTGCAGCTGAGCCAGGACTCTCCAGGAGTTTATAAATCCAACAAGTGAGCGAGACTGAATATATCCATTGCGGGCTAAGCCAGGAGCTTCTGAACGAGACAAAATAAACCCAAGAGCGAGAAAAGCAGGCAGGATCTACTATAAACCAGGCGCGAGTGACACAAACAAGCCATTCCCACTCACAAAAGCATTTGATTTGAGCCTACGTATGTGTGCGAGCTCAATTTCAACAGGCTGGTAGCCCTGATGGAGCTGACGTCATCGAGTGCGCGATGACGTCAGCAAAAGTGTAAAAAATTAAAAAAAAAATAAAAAAAACAAAGAAAAAAAATCAGAAACGAAGGGGTGACACTCAGGAATCATGGCATCCCATTTTTGGACCCCAAAAACTCTGTAAAATCCGAGTAATTCAGGACAGTTGGGCGGTTTGCGCCTGTGTAGTTACTTTGACATGGTTCAAACTCACACTGAGCACACCAGCAGAGCAGGGTTATAATGTCTTTCACACATTTAGACCAGCTACTGCATAGAAGGGGACAGAGGGGGAAGTGTCTCTACTTACATCACACTTCAAGGTGATTCAAGCAATATGATGTACATGAGCTTCTCCACATACAACAAACCATAACCAAAACTGGGAAACTGAATGTTTGG